>NW_027531270.1:1067132-1140982 GCF_008692635.1 Crocuta crocuta | reverse complement strand
CTAAAAATTGAGGGACAGGGATAAGAAAGAATCAAATTATACTGTTGTTATTTTAAAAGGCCTATTATCTATTTCCACTTTTATGCAGTTTTGAGTTTGTATATACATGTCGATAACAACATGTGTAAACATGTGTGCCCATGCATGTAAATAAGTGTAAGAATCCTATGGTTTCTTGATACTGGATTATTTCATATGAAAGTGAATATTTGAATATACAGAATGAGGAAGATGTTTGAATAGCCTACTTATAAATCCCTACCTACCAGAACGTCTTAAGGGGACTAATATTATGGAAAGCTACAGTTACTTTAGCAATGTGAAAGAGAATTGTGAGCATGGGATTTGGAATCAGACTGCCTGGTTCAGACCTTCGCTCCACTACTTACCAGCTTGGGGACTGAAAAGGATTCATTTGCCCTCTCTGTATCTAAGTTTTTTCATCTGTAAAAGAGAGATAATAGCATCTGGACGATGCAGTCGTGGTAAGGAATAAATCTATTGAAAGAAATATAACACTAGAACAGTCTCTGGCATATAACATGTGCTCAATGTTAGCTTCTATTGTTAATTTATTACTCTCTGATCCTGATTATTAGACTGCAATTAGCATACATTATATACACTAACTTGTTAACTTCCAGCTCCTCTCCAGATATGCTGCAAGGGACCATTCGGGCAATTTTAATTATTTCAGCCAGATTGTTGTCACTTTACTATGCATATGCAAATGAAATTACCGTAACCCTCAATGTTAAAAAGAAGCAGAAACAACCCAGCACACCATTTTACCCTTAGACTTACATGCACCACTACCTTTTACCTATTGACTGCTATTCAAATATTTCATCAGAACAGACTTTATCAGTAATATCTGAAAACAAACAAACATGTTCTCTGGACAAAGTTAAAAGGGACCTTACATAACATTATTCCAACTGAGTCGGATTTCTGTATAGTCCTTATTCAGCAATTACGACTACAGATTTGAGTAAAAAAACAAAAACAAAAAAAACAAAGCATTCAAATATTGGTAAAACAATTAATTTTTTAAAATTTCTTCAAAACTTTTCTACAGGGGTTTAAAGGCTTTGACGTGGGTTTATGGTTTTTGATTACAAGCTGGATGAGTACAGGCAAACTTCTCAATTTTCCTGAATTTTGGTTTCTTCAACACTGTGCTCAGGGAGTACTTTATTCTATGAAATTCTATAAAAATCCCAATACAGTCTACCATTTGATTTTAAGACAAAATAAAAACACAAGATTATTATTTTTCCTAACTTGCATACAAAAAAATTAAATGGCTGTCCTTAGTAACTAGGTGTTTGGTTCATGTCTTTTGAATATTACGATAGAGTCTTTTCCACCAGACTCTATTATTTAAATTATTAGAATGAAAAATGCCTTTTTCTAAAAGAAAAAAAATTAACAGGTCAAGACCACAAAGAGAGTCACAAGACTAAATAATCTGCTGTTTATATGTCAATTCTAAGAATATATTTATATATTATTCATTATACAATGACTTATTTTAATGACATTTATAAATATCTTTTGGTACATTGAGAACCAAAGAGAAGATTTCTAAATCAAAAGATTTCTAAATTTTTAACATTAACAAACTCTTACCCATTGGAAATATTACCAAGAAATTCCCTTTTTCAGATTTAAAGACTCATTTAAATCAAGATATAAAGCATTCTATTAATATTTTAGTGTATGCTTTAGTTAAAAACGCTAATTTGAAATACAATATTGTTTTTAAAATTGGCTATGTTTTTTTTAAATCCCCCCTTCACTTATTTTAATTCAGAAACATGAAACTTTTTCTACCTTGAATCCATTGCAGCATCTAGTTTCCCTTTTCTTTGAAGGTGTTGCCTCTGCTGTCTTTTTCAAATGTTGATTTGTGTCCATCATTGAGTGTTTTCAATTGTGGTTGATCCTTGGTTTGAAATGACCACCTGTTTAAGGAGAAAAAGGATAACTTATTTCACTGACAATATATAATTCAGGAATACGCTGCAAAGTCGACATCAATCAATTGATGAAACCACTAATACTCTTTCAGGGTCTTCAAAGTCCAGAGCACTACGCAAATGCTAGAAACAAAAGGAGGAGAAACACATGAAAACACAGAGTCCTAACTTTTGGGAATTATAATTTGGGAAGATAAATTTCTGAAAATAATTTGAAACAATAAATGAATAGTCTATATCATATACTAGATGAGATAAAAAATTTAAAGTACAGAAATACAAATTTAAATGTTTCACATATCTACATTATAAAATTTAGGAAGGCAAATATATGTTTAATTCATCTTTATAGTTTTACAAAGCACCAAACAGTGCCTTGTACATAGTAGACAGTCAAAATGCGTAGAAAAATAACGTAAAGAACTGTGAATAGAGTGGCCTAGGAAAGTTTCATGAAGAGATACCTTGGGAACCAGGTATGAAATGCAGGCTAAGTTTGGATTTGTTAAAGAGTCTCAGAAAGACTGGCAATGCCTGACCTTACCACCATCACAATCCTACTTTAGTTTTGTTCATTTATTTTTGAACAGAAAATGTATGCAGTTGAATATATTTAAACACATGTATTTGAAAGTACAAAATAACAAAAAGACATACATTAAAGAATCTTTCTGTAGCCCCTGTCCACCCAACATCCAGTTTCTTATTCTGAGGAATAATTTAACCAGTTTTCAGTGAATACTATCCAGAAATGTGATATGCATTTTTAATGAAATACATATATCTTCCTTTTTAAACACAAATGGCAGCATACAATTAACACTGCTCTCTACCTTTTAATGCTACTTTATACTAATAAATGACTTTTTTTTCAGTTTTATTATGGTTGCAGGTTATCCTGTTGTCCATAATATATCTAGTTACATGTTGATAAACATTTAGGTTGTATCTAAATATTTCATACTAGAAAATTTTCTTAATATGTCATTTTATTTATGTGTAGGATATGAGTTTTGAGGTCAAAATGCAAGAGAAATTATAAATTTGTAAGTTATTAAGCCTCTATTTTATTTTTTAATTTTAATTTTTTAAGGTTCTATTTAAATTCCAGTTAGTTAACACAGTGTAATATAGGTTCGGGTATAATACATAGTGATTTAACACAGTGATTGTTATGTGATCATAACAGGATTTACTGATTCCTTATATTGTAAACACAATGAATAAATTAATACAATATATAGTTGATCCTATTATTCATGTATTTAGTATTTGTGAACTTGCCTTTTCACTAAAATTTATTTGTAACTGACTGAGCCACCTAGGCGCCCCAATAAAGGTTTATTTTTTATAGGACCTGGGATTTACACAGCACATGTAGGGGCAAACAGCAAGGTCATAGGTAGAGAGTGCAAAGCCTAGGGTTCTGCTTTTATTGGGGTTGAGGGTCGAGGCCTAGGGTTTTACCAGATCTTATTGGTGAATTTAAAACATAACAGTGAAATGTAAAATATCTGAAGATATTATCACGTGTGTATATTAACATATGCATCAATGCAAAAACCCACGTCTATGTACATCTAAGTAAATCCTAGTTATTCCACTTTTCTGCATGTGCTCCAAACATGCCTGTAACTTTTCAGTTACTAAGTGGAGAGGAATGAGGAAGAAATCAGTAGTTAGGGTGTCCCAATGTCATAAGCAGTCCTTTGATAAATTTCCTGTTATATTCTTCATGAATACCTTTTTTTGTATCTTTACCCAGAATTTAAATGTTAGGAAGTAATTTTTACCACTTAATTCTATTATTGCAAATCTCTCTGAATGATTTATGAGGTGTATATACACCCTATAGCTTTAGTTTTGTTGGTTTTGTTTTGTTTTTTGGCTACTGGACAAGTATTCTTTGGGTTTTTCTGTTTTGTTGTTTGTTTTTGTTTTTTTTTTTTTTTTTTTTTTTTTTTTTTTTTTTTTTTTTAGAGAGATAGAGCAAGCAGGGGAGGGGAAGGGAGAGAGGGAGAGTGAGAGAGAATATCAAGCAGGCTCCACGACGACCCTGAGATCATGACGTGACCAAAATCAAATGCTGGACACTTAACCAACTGAGCCAGCTAGGTGTCCCTGGAACAAGTATTCTTAAAGATCATTATCTCACCAGTGTAGCCCTGTTTGTTGCATTTGATTAAATTATGATTATCCTATCTTTCAGCCTTCTTTCTATTTTATTTCTATCATAGTCATCTTCAGAGTTTTTCAGAGGTTCCCTGTATCATACAGAATAAAATTCACACTTCCTATTTGATTCATTACAAACTACACCCAGCCCTTGTTTTCAGTCTCAGTTCTCAACACATCCATTAGCACCTTCAGTCCTATGGAATCAACTGTCCCTAGAAATCCTCTGCCCTATGTTTCTTCTTAACCTGTTAATGTTCTTCCTCATCTTTTGGTTGTAATTCTTCCCTAAATCACTCTTCTGAAATATTTTTCCAGTTACTCCCAATTGAAAAAAAACCTCTCTCACACTGTTGCTCCACTAGAGAATATAACTTGTAACACAGTCATTACTTTTCCCTGTTATTTCTGCTACTTTCCTAGACAGATTACAATTCCATACCTCTCTCCTACATACTGAGAACTAATATCCGGAAAAAAGTGGGAAATGTAGACACTTACCTCCCTCATGTCTCAGAAAAGCTAAATTGTAATAGGGAACCTCAAAGTAATTACAGAGTTGGAATATCAATTTAGGTTTGACTCTTAACACTACACTTTTTACTTCATCATGACGTTTTAAGCCTGATTGGAGAATTTTACTTAGTTTTCTCTGGAGATTTTTTTTTCTCAGAGCCTCAAGACAACTGACATTTGAATACATTTTGGGGACACAATATGTTTATAAGACAGGACCACAGGCATTCAGACACAGCACTGCCATTCTTCCTTCAACAGAACACTCAGTTCTTCCTCATGCGATTGGGCTGGAGTAGAGGGCAGAATTTCACCAAACTCTCCTTACCTGTGTCAAGCTTTTACTGTTTGAGAAATCATAAAAAAGCAGTGCAAGCTAGGTGACCCAGTTTCTATGTACCTATAGAACCGAGGAGGAAAAAAAAGTGAAAATAGATTACTAACTTTTTAGACCTTTTAAAAAGACTTTCCCCATTTTCTACCTCACTTTGACAATAACCATGGTCTTTTAAGTGTAGCCACTTTCTAATTGGAGAAGGGAACCAATATCTATTGAGTTCTTAATTTGTGCCAGGAACCATGCTGGTAAATTTTTTTCTCATTTGATTAGAGACAAAATTATCTAGAAAATTTCTTTCTTCATCTTCATCTTGAGTCAAATGAGTTGAAACAGGAATGTAGGGGTGGGAAGGTGACTTTTAGACATGTGCCATTCTTTGATGTTTGCCAACCAACTCTCCACCCCATATTATCCAGTTAAGGTAGAATAAAAAATAGGGAATACATCTAATTATTCCACATAGTCAATGAAAATAATTGCCTTGTGGTATATTTTGAGAAGGTAAACAGAGATCCATTTTTTTTTTTAAACTTGAAGTTCCACTTATTTAGAAAGTAATGGGAACAGGGTTTCAAACTTTATTTTTAAATTATGAATGTCTTATTTTCTATATTTTAACTTTCAGAGTATATAAATCTGAAGGTCATCTATCTCCAGAAGGCATATTTAATAAAATTTACAGGCTTAAATATAAGTGTGTAAAAGACACAAAGTATAAAACATGTAATATTTATCATGTTAATGAAAACATTTTTTCCATTGAAATCTGTGGCAATTTCTCACATAGAAGAAACACTGAAATTAGAGGGTCTCAAAGTTCTTACCTGGACTTAGAATCCTACAGCAGTAGCAAGGAGTCCATCCCTTTATCTGTTGTTAAAATCTCTCTTTAAATAGTGAGTTGACTTTTTTTTTTTTTTATCAGTTCAGTGATGATTAACCATTTTATTAGGTCATTGTCCTAAGCAAATACAAGAAAATTAACTAACTATTCTAAGAGCCTGCTCCAGACTTCTACATTTTACAGGTTATATATTTTGTGCTGACCTCAGTCTATCAATTACCAATGTCATGGTTGGGCCCATCCGGGTGGTTTTCATTATGATTTCAAGATGCCTTTCAGCAATAACCATCAGGGAACTTTGAAATAATACAGGTTTATTTATTTATTTTTTAAAAAATGTTTTTTGATTTATTTCTGAGAGAGAGAGAGAGAGAGACAGCATGAGCAGGGGAGGGTCAGAGAGAGAGGGAGACACAGAATCTGAAACAGGCTCCAGGCTCTGAGCTGGATGTCAGCACAGAGCCTGATGCGGGGCTGGAATCCAAAAACTGAGATCATGACCTGAGCTGAAGTCAGATGCTTAACCAACTGAGCCACCCAGGCACCCCAATACAGGTTTATTTTTTATAGGACCTGGGATTTATACAGCACATGTAAGGGCAAACAGCAAGGTCATAGGTAGAGGGAGAGAGTGCAAAGCCTAGGGTTCTGCTTTTATTGGGGTTGAGGGTCGAGGCCTAGGGTTTTACCAGATCACTCTTATTGGTGAATTTAAAACATAAGAATGAAAATGTAAAGCTCGGGACAAGAAAAACAAAAGTGACCCAAATGGTCAGTATTTGAAATCAACGAAGATCTCTAAAACAAAGATGCCTCAAAGGTGGGGGAGGTGGGCTGGCTCTTTATCTGGTCTGTGGCTGGCAGCTGTTGATTTGAGAGATCAGTTTGGAAGTGTCTACCTCTTTGAAATGGATGCTTTGGCAATCAGAGCTTTACCTAGGTACTTGCGTTACAAAAAAGGGGAAAAAACTGTCAGAATTTATACTACATTATATTAATTTCTCAGAATTTATAAATTATTTTTATGTAAAAGTTTAATTATTAAGCTTCATTTCTGAAAATAACATATTTTCTTGAGTTGGTTGCATATGTTTTCTTTAAAAATACAAAGACAGCAGATTATCCAAGATATTTAGAACTAGAAAGGCAGTTTTTTTAAGTGTATCTACTGGTTCCTTTAGCATTTAAGATAAAACATACTCTTTTTGCTTGATACTTTGGTACAGGTCTAATACAGTGTCAATGAACTGTATATATATACATTTCATATATATATGAATATATATGTATATATACATACACTGTATATATATTTATTACTACACACATATTTATAGCTATTATATAGAAATGACTATATATATATATATATATGCTTGTGTGTATAAACGCACACACACATCCATATATAGCAGTGTGAGAGTACATATATGAAAACATTACCCCTTAATCGCTTCTATAAGACTATTACTGGGACAGCTGCAGCAATATATATTTAAATTCTGTATCTCAGTTATTTGATACATTAATTCTGTCCATGTTTATTCGTGGAAGCCCTGGAATCACGGGAGGAACCAGAGGTTGTGAAGGGATAGAAGAGTTGGGATATCCCTTATTTTCCAAGTAAGGGGAACTGAGAAATGCAGACCTGGGGCAAAGAAAATTAAGACATGGGCTTCCAGATAGCCCTTTGCTGAGTCAGAATAGTAGTCCAGGCTCACCCCTCCACCCCCCAATCTCCCCACAGGAGATTCTGATTCGTTTCCTAAAGATTAAGTTGGTTTTTTTTTTCTAATAAGCACTTCATTTAATATTTATGTACCTCTAAATTTTGAGAACCACTAGAGCGTATCTAAAGAATGCTTGCAGGATAGTATGGACTTCCCTATTATTCAGAGTGGAAATACAGTTTAGGTGCTTTACAGTAGTGATATTCTTTTCAAATTTACATTCCACCCAAGGTGGAATGAAGGTAAAATAGTACAAATTAAGAACCTTTCTAATCTCTAAACTAAAGCCTTCTGGTGAAATCCTAGAGTGTTTTCATAGGTCAAAGAGCATCTTCCATGCTCTTCCTAATGTATGACTGTTTAATAACTAAACAGGCCATGCTTGTGCAATTTGTGGAGAAGGTGGTCAGAGGAAAGATGTTACAATAGTTCCTTCAAGATCCATATTATGCTAACATCCATGGCTCAGGAGAATCGTAAAATTTGCTAAAAACATTCTGCTGATATTTTATTTCAGAGGTAATGATTATAGTTCTGATGGCATTTCATGGTCCTTGAAATCTGATAAACTTCAATGCCATTTGTCTCTGTTACTTGCTAGCAGTATGAACTTAAAGTTATTTAAGCTTTCTAAGCATCAATATCCTCATCTGTAAAATATAATACTTGGCGTAAGGATTAAATAGTGTATGTAAAGTGCTTTGCACAGTACTTGATATTATAGTTCAATATCTACTTCCTAATAGGATTCATTGTATGATGTTTATTATAAATATTGACAGCAATTAATTCACATCAAATTAGTAAAAATAACATCTCTAAAACATGTGCCTAGCAGTCTCTTCTGGCAATTTTTATTGCCAGAGTTCTCAGGTGGGTGCTACAGGCGTGCTTCAAGAGGAAAACCTTCAGGCTCAAAGCAAACATGCTGCTACCTGTCTGCCCCACTTTCCTTGGCAGTGGTCATGAGGCAGTTCCAGGAGGATGTATACTCCTGGAAAGAACCCAACATTTCTGTATGTATTGATACTAATGCGCTTGTGTCATCATGATTTATCTTACTCTGACCATCATCTCTGTTATTAGAAGTACCACCATAAGAAGGAAGGGATTTCCTGACCAGTCTCATTACCTCCTGTCTAATCCCCATATGGTTCTGCACATCCTTGTTTTTGCCTCTCCCAGTCCTGAACTGAGACCCTTCTCTGGAGTCTTTTGGAATTCATGGTTAATCAAATATAGAATTCCCTTTACCTTCAGCCTCTTCTCTGAGTTCATCTCTTGCTCTAACTTAAACCTGACCCCCCTTTCCTGAAGACTACCTCACCAGCTGCTGTAATCAGTGGGAGCTGTACTATTCTCCATTTTGCTCCATACAAGATGGGCTGGTTTCAATTTGCTCTACTTTACTACTTCCCTTCTGTGTTCATACCCTCTTCCCTCAGAAGCCATAGTGTTGAATTTCATATGAAAAGACACTATCACTTATCCTTCTTCTTGTTGGGATCATCTACTAATCCTTCATTCACTTCCACTTACTGTATGACAGTTTCAGCTCCTAGTTCAAAGCCAGTCTCTCAGAATGTTACAGTTAGCATAATTATTGGTGATTTCAATGATCATGAAGATAATCCTTTTAATTTTCTGGCTGCTTTTTAAAAACCTTTTCTTCTCCAATAATCTTGCTTTTCTATCTACTCCAATGGATATATCCTAGACCTTGTTATACCAAAAAATGGAACTTCCCCGTAATACCAGTTCCAAGGATTGGTTTAACAGTGTCTACCTTTCCAGCATACACTCTGTAATACCTCAGATGCAACAACGCTTTCACTAATCAGGATCTATAATCCACTGATTGATTCTACCAGAGATTGCATTATTCCTGGTTTCATGTCCTCATTTTCCTGCATTTCTGGGTTAAATTTAATGGTTATCATAATAACATTTTTTCCATAGCTCTTCAAGTCATTAGTGACCTCTGCATCATTTTAATTGCTCAACAGAACTACAACCTTGATTAACCCCAACTCTCAGCCTACTCTGTCAATGCATCCATGCTACTGAATGAGGTTGAAGAAAACCCTCAACATGTTGACTTTAAGTTTATGGTTAAGGAACTCAAATGAGCCTTTTATGTTGTGTAGGTATCATGCTGCATTTTCTTAATTTGTGTCACCTTGGTTTCTATTTTTAAACTTCATCTCTCTCCTCAAAACTCTAAAACATCCTCTCCTATCTTTACCTTCAGTTGGTGACTGTATCACTAACCAAAAATGAAAAACAAAACTTACAAAAGTTCCTTCCAACACATTTATCTACCTATAGCATCAGTACTACATATTTTGCCTTGATGGACTGTCCATGCTTTAGCAAAGATCATCCTCCATTTGTATACCAGATTGTCTCCTCTCCTTGTGTTCCAAAGGATATCAATTTTCCTGCCCTAAAGAAATGGTCCCATCAGCATATAGGCATCCTGTCAGTCTCCCAGCTTCAAAAGTCCCTCTTCTAATTCTGTTCCTTTTACAGGTATTGCACTATTTTTTGTACTGTTTAAAACACAAAACTAAAACTTCTCAAAAGCCTTATCTCTAATATCAATTTCTATTCCTTTTTTTCACATTCTAATCTTTTTTCACATTCACTCAATCAAATGTATACCCTCAACTCCACTCAAACTACTCTTCCCTAAGTTATAAATTGCCTAAATGCTGTAATGAAATGGACTTTATCTGACTTGAACTATTAGCCATTTTCAAGAGCTGATTATTGCCTTCTCCTGGAAATAGTTTTCAGGATACTATCTTTAGTGGCTTTCCTCTTAACTCATTGGCTATTCCATTTTTACCTCATTTACTAAATATTCTATATAACTTTCTTCTCTTAATGGGAGTGCCTCAGGATTCAATTCCCACTTATTCTATGACAATCTTACAAATCACTCCCAGTTATTCCATGATAGCTTCAGGATTCAACCATCGTATTTTGGTGATTTCATCTATTGTCATATCTTTAATATCCTCTCTATGTTGATAATTTAAAAACTTCTACCTCTGGTCAAGATTTTATTCCTGAGATTTTTCCTCAAGACTTTATGCTGGATTTTTCCATTGACTGCTCACTATCTCCCTTTATATAGATAATAGGCTTATGATATTTAAAAAATTTAAAGCTGTTCCCCTCATCTTCCTTTCTCAAACCTCTCCTATACTATTCCCCGTATCAGTCAATTGTAGTTCTATCCTTTAGTTGTGTGTACACATGTGCACATGTACACACACGCACACACGCACACACACACACATACACACATACATGCTATTAGAATCATTCTTGACTCTTCTTTTCCTTAAAACATATCATGCTCTAAGTTCAAAATATACCCAGAATCTGACTCTTTCTCACCACGACCATGGCTGTCACTCTGGTCCTGAGTTATTGCAACATTCTCCAATTTGTGTTTCAGCTTATCTCCTTATCTCCTTGCACTCACCCATGTAAACTTCACCACACCAGCCAGAATCCCCAGGTCATGTCATGACACTGCTCTGCTCAAATCCTCCAATGGCCTCCTACACCACTCAGCATAAAGTCCAAAGGGTGGCATTAAGGTTTATAAGATATAGGCCCCTTACTCAGAGTATTTGTATTTGCTGTTCTTCCTTTCCATTCTTTTCTAGGTATCTGCGTAGCCCACTCCATCACCATCTTTTATTATACACACAAAACATAGCTTTTGGCTGACTTCTTTCATTCAATATAATTACTGTGAAACTCAACCATACCGTTGCATATATCAATAGTTCATTCTTTTCTATGCTGATTAGCTCACATTATACAAATTATTATAATTTCTTTATCTACTCAACTGTCTATAGAAATGTGAGTTGTTTCCAGTTTTTGGCTATTACAAATAAGTGTTATCAACATTTGTTTATAAGACTTTGTGTGGGCATATGCTTTCATTCTCTTGGAATGCCTGGGCCATATGGGAGGTGTGTATTTAAGATTTTAGGAAATTTTTAACATAGTTGTATTATTTTATGTTCTCAACAGCAATGAAAATATGAGTTTTGTTCTTCTCCCTCCTCAGAGTATTTATATTTGCTGTTCTTCCTTTCTCTACCTCACTAATAGTTGATATGAATAGCTTTTAAAATTTTATTCCTTCTAGTAGATATGTAGTAGTATGTAATTCTGATTTCAAATTTTCATTTACCTAACGCTAATGATGTTGAGGATCTTATCATGTGCATGACTGAGGTAGAGCAGAGGAAAAAATGGTATTTTCCTATGAGTGTCACAAAATCTTACTTAAACCATTTCTAAGGCTTTTACCTTTTGTCTAATTCTTTCCAAGGGATGAAATACCATATCATTAGGCTGTTAGGAAACATAGGGGATAAGTAATGCTCTATTAATTCTATTTTCTTATATTATTCCTCTTCTCTCCTTCTCTTTTCTCTCCCTTTACTTTCCTGCTATCTCTCAGGATCAAGGATCAAGCACAAATGCTAGAAACATTATAATCACTCATTGTGTGGAAGTTATTGTAATAGGTCTCTCTAATTTTATTTTATTTTAAATTTTTAAAAAATATTTTACTTATTTCTGAGATAGAGAGACAGCGTGAGCAGGTGAAGGTCAGAGAGAGAGGGAGATACAGAATCTGAAGCAGGCTCCAGGCTCTGAGCTAGCTGTCAGCACAGAGCCTGACACCGGGCTCAAACCCACAAACCATGAGATCATGACCTGAGCCAAAGTTGGACGCTTAAACGACTGAGCCACCCAGGCACCCCTCTCTAATTGTGTATGTATGTGTGTGTGTGTGTGTGTGTGTGTGTGTGTGTGTGTGTGAGAGGGAGAGAGAGAGAGAGAGAGAGAGAGAGAGAGAGAGAGAANTGTGTGTGTGTGAGAGAGAGAGAGAGAGAGAGAGAGAGAGAGAGAGAGAGAGAGAGAAGAGAGAAAGTGAGTGGGCAAGAAGGGTGGAGGGAGAGAGAGAATCTTAAGCAGGCTCCACGCTCAGTGCAGAGCCCACCACGGGGACCTGAGCTGAAATCAGGAGTGAGATGCTCAACCAAATGAACCACTCAGACTCCCCTAAACCTTTTCTGACCTTTTCCAATTTTAAACAATGCTATAATGAATATCCCTTTATGTAAATATTTAAATATGTTTATGATTTTTTCTATAGTATATATCCAAGAATCAAAATTATTAAATAAGAGTAAAAGCTTTTCAAAGCTCACTTTTCAAATTACTCTCCAAAAAAGATTATATCAGGAACAATGCCTACAAATATATTAAACCTCTTAATTCATATCCATCAATCATATATTTCTTCAATCTTGGACAATTACAAAATGAAATCTCACTGTTTCATTTTTGCATTTATTTGATAATGGACTACATTCATGCTAATTCTAGAAGACTTCATGACAGAGTCCTCTATTATATTGCATATGCTACAAAAATCTTATTTCTCTCAATTTTCTCTAGGTCACTTTGGCTCAAACTCAGAATAATATTTTTCATACTCAAATGGCAAAAATATGTCCTCTTGAATAGCACCAGTATAACATTCAGTTTTCTGAAATATAAATCCTAATTAACGCTGTTTTCTGAAAGATTCTTAACATTTCAGACCACAAATAGTTTTTTTTTCTTGAAATTATAACTTTCCTAAAGAATTCTCTAGTTTGCTCTTACATGACATAATAAAGACTAGTCACAATCCCCAAGATTGTCTTTGGAGCAACGGAATTCTCCTGTCCTCAATATCTGCTAACCCCAGGCCTCCTGAAATTTCAGTCATGCCCTTACCTCCTTGGATCACTTTGTTCCTTTTCCTTGGGCCTCTATACGTGTGTTTTGTGTCCTATGGACTTCCTCATGGTTGCAGATGTTCTCTTGGATACCTTGGGTATCTGTAGCTACCTAACAATTTTCATAAGACAATACATTGGTTAATTTAATAAACATTCCAGAAGGTAGGACTAGAAAGAGCTGGTTAGTTTTGGAGTAATGAAGGGCTAGGTGGACAAGAGCCTACAGGATATTATGCCTGTAAATCAGAGACAAATACAACAATCCAAGCAAAAATTACCTGTGTGGTACCGAAGACTGTAAAATTCTCCAGCCAGTAGATGGAAGCAGACTCCTATCTGAAAAAATGAATACTATAAACAGTTCACACATCTGAGTAGTCACTTAGCACTGTGCAGTAAAAGCAGCTTTCATTCTCTAGGGATCAGCTCTTTCTTGGGCAATATTTATGCAGTGACTAATCCCTATTCAAAGTAGATTAGGGGCCCTCACTAATTTAACCCATGCCTAGGATATTACATTATTTTCCCACATAATTTCAAGTTAGGTGAAGTAAACATAATAACTAAATAGTAAAATATCATCTCAGGCTTTCAGTGCTAGTAAGCTAACTATGCTATATGCTTAAATTAATTCTGTTCTTGTCCCACCCTCTAAGAAAGACAGTGCTACTTCACTTTAGGTCAGGGAGGCAAATTCATAGAAGCAAGAAAAGCAGTAAGGGGAAGGGCATACATAATTTAGTAAAGGGAATAATGTGACCTGTGAGCTCCAGGAGCAAAGGGATATATCTGTGATGTTTGCTTCATAGGCTAACACAGTTCTGGACATCTGGTAGATATCCATCAAATACTTGTTGAATAAAACAGTGAATCATTAAACAGAAGTTCAAATGGTGTTCCCATATGAGTTTCTATTTCTGCAGGTTCCTTGTAAAATGTATGTAATGTATAAAAGAAAGTTGAAAGGCAGTGGAGAATGATGATGTGGGAGTCTGAATAATGGTCCCAAACATATCTGTGTCCTCATCCCTGGCACCTGTGAATGTTCACTTATGTGGCAAAAGGGACCTTTCAAATATAATTAAGTTTAAGGAACTTAACATGGGGAGAGTATCCTGGATAATCTGGATTGGGCCTAAATGCAATGGAAAGTGTTCCTTAAGAGGGAGGTAGAGATAGGTTTGACTACACTCAGAGGGGAATGTGATATGGTGATAGAAGCAGGGATTGAAGCTATACATTTTGAACATGGAGTAAGAGGCCACAAACTAAGGAATACAAGAAGTCACAGTAAGCTGAATAAAGCAAGAAAATAGACTCTTCTCAGTGTATCCAGGAGGCAGACCTGCCAACACCCTGACTTTATCCCAGTTAAACTGATTTCAGATTTATGACTTCAAGAGCCAGAAGAGAATAAATTTGTGCTGTGGTAAGCCACTAAGTTTGTGGTACCTTGTATAGTACCAATAGGAAGATAACACAGGTGGTAACTGCCGTCTTCAACCCTCCTCTCTCTTCCTCTGCTGTCCTCCATATACCTACCTCTTCCAGAGACTGTCAGTAGTGAAATGTTCAACTGAGTGTCACTGAATGTTGTATGTACAAAATCTCTGGCGGGTGGGGTTTGTGATAAGTGTTGCTGTACTATATCCAGGATTCATGGCTCATGGGTGGGTACCAGGTACCGTTCAATGGCATTTATACTGTTAACAGCTACTGTAAATTCTTTCCACTTATATTACTATAGTAAATTACTATATTTTCTTATGGTCTTAGTGCCTAAGAGTATGCACCTCACATATCTCTAACTGCATGAACATAACTGACCAATGGACATGAAATTTAATGTTATTTTGTTATTTCCTTCTTGGGGGATAAATATATTTGATATCTTAAACATAATCTAGTTTATCATGTTCCACTCTAGAAATGATCCTAGTTGTCTAGACCACTGACCATAGTTCCAGTTAGCCCATTCTCTTCCAAGAAATTGAATCTGCTTCATTTACTATTACCTCAGATTGAGATCTTACTCCATATTGGGCATGCCAGCTTGATCATAATGATATCATTCACTCAACCATAGGTATTCTATTTTCCCACAGACTCCATTTGCTATTCTGTCCATCCCTGTTCACTCTGGAGATAAAGTTTGATCAATCTCCTGGATGAAGGAGAATTTACCTTCTAGTCAGAATACAATAAAAGAAAAAAGCTGGAAACTGAATCAGCACTTTATTTCAGAACCCAGAGCTATAACAAGCATCCTGTGTACAGAAATTAAGTGCTTGAGCAACCCTGTCCCTACAAGTTGGAGGAATAGGAGGCACAGAGAGAACAGGGAGGAGGCAGCATTCAAGAGCAGGGGCACATTTATGGCAACTAATGCCTTTGGCTACCTGGAAAATTCCTAGGGATCACAGGATGTTTTGATGGAGGCAAAGAATCAGGGAGCCCTGATTCCCTGAGGTATGGTGAAGTGGACAGGAGAGTAGGTTGACATCCATGTACAGTGATGGCACCTTGTCAACTCCCAGGCAATCCAGACTCAGATTTACAATGGCAAAGACTCCATTCACAAATTCACCATAAACACTCATCACAAGCAGAATTGCAATAAACTAAATACTTTCAAAATGGTCAGGGTTCTGGCAGGTTTTTTTAAAAAATATGCATTTCTGAATAAGGCAAAACAGATGCACTTGTTAGCCTCCTGAATACTTTTCTGTCTTGGAATTGGAATCTTTCACTACTTTGGATTTTGCTTATGAAGCATGGAGTATGTTCCAATCACATTGGCCTTAGGCATGAAATAAATCAATGCCTGAATTTTTAAAATATGGATATAATCCAAGCCAGGCCTTGGCCGACAGCACTGTATAGCCTAAGATTGAGTTGTACTGATGTTGGAGGCTGAATGTTAGAAAATGAAATCTGTTAAAGAGTCTTATGTGTAGACGCACCTGAATAACCTCAGTAGTGAAGTACAATTAATTGTAAATAATACCTTAATAAATAAGGCTTTTCAGTAAAAATTCATCATATAAAACTTTGTGTAGAAAGTTTGTGAGCTTCCAGTATTTGATGTCTATTTACACATTTTTGTAGGGACAAATGGATATATATATATTTTTTGCAGGGAAATATATNGTGCTTAAAATATGTATGGCTTGGGAAAGCCATGGTAACATTAAATATATATAATGTCAAAAATTATATGCTGTATCAGTGTGAGTGCTTCATTTACAAAATTATTAGGGTTTCTCATACAAGTTTTTATCCAGATTAATCTACCTTGAACTTCAAAGGCCTTGATTTTCCACTCAGGTTGGTCAATGACAGATCTTGGGGGTGAGAGGGTGCCCAGCTTGCACAGCAACCCACACACTGATAGTGAGTAACTTGATTTTGTGCACACTGAGAACTTTCACTTCTGTGGTCCTGATCCTCCTGACTAATGACTTCTGAGTTCACCTCCAGTGCTGACACTGATTACTATGGTGGTAGGTACTCTGTTTTCATTAGTCAGCTCTACCACCATTGTGAGGGTCTTTGCATTGCATGAGCAACCAAATATAGAATACTTTTTTTTTTTAAACAAGTAGACCACTTTAGCCAGCCTAGATATACATACCAGAAAGAAAAAAGGAAAAATAAAACAACAACACAGGCAAAATAATTTTATTGTTTAGATAGAGGCAAAGATTGTGGAACAGAGGTGAAAACGTGATTCTATCAAAATAAAAACTGAATATCCTGGATATATGGTACCCTGCATTGTATGACTGTCTCTGCTGGTTGGGAGCTTTGAAAATATTTTAACCACATATGGTGAGTGTCAAGAGCACTAGACTAGGCAACAGAAGATATGTTTAAGCTTCTACTCTGTCAAAACCTGAAACTACAAACTTAGCAAGTCAGGTAAATTATATAAATTTATGGGCTTTTATGGGCTCAGATTTTTAAATCTATAATGGAAAGAAACATTGATCTTTAAGGTTATGTGGAATAAAAAATTACATATACTAAAATGCTTTATGGACTCCAAGGAAATATGCATTATGTATAAATGCCTTATATATGATGATTATATAAAAATGGTCTCTTAGGTCTCAACTGGATATTTTTAGAAGCTGACAAAACAATCTTGAATTTATCTAGAAGGAAAAAATGAATATATTTAAGAAACTTTGAAAATGAATCATATGAAGAAAAGCATGAGCTGTCATTTAAATTAAAATGTATTTTTATACTTCATGTATATATAATTCTTATATTGTGTCATTCTGGACAGAAATAGTCATATTAATGAGATTAGAAAACCCCAGACACTCATAATTTAAGAATTTGCAAAGGCAGAGAATGTAGACTATTAGGGCAAGTGGTTAACAATTTGTCAAAATAATTAAGTTCCTTATTTCAAAATATTACATCAAGGGCTGTGTGAATGGCTCAGTTGGTAGTGTGTGACTCTTGATTTTAGGATTGTGAGTTTGAGCTGCACATTGGGTGTACTTTAAAAAAATCTTCATAAACAATACTACATCAAAATAAACCCAGAGGTGCCTGGGTGGCTCAGTCGGTTAAGCGTCTGACTTCAGCTCAGGTCATAATCTCAGCGCTCATGGGTTTGAGCCCTGCATCAGACTCTGTGCTGACAGCTCAGAGCCTGGAGGCTGCTTTGGATTCTATGTCTCCCCCTCTCTCTCTGCCCTTCCCTGGCTCGCACTCTCTCTCTCTCTTAAAAATGAATACATGTTAAAAAAATTATAAAATAAATAAATCAAAAGACATTAAATATTTTTAGAAACTAAATCATAAAACATAGATAAATGTAGGTAATCATATCATCATAAGGCAAGAAGATTATTTTAAGCACATTTATAAATTTAGATCCTATACAGGAGTATATGATTATAAAATTAAAAAAAAATATTTAAGTCAAAGATCACATTAAATTTAAATTTTTTAACGTTTATGTGTGTGTGTGTGTGTGTGTGTGTGAGAGAGAGAGAGAGAGAGAGAGAGAGAGAGAGCGCAAGTTGGGGAGGGGCAAAGAGAGGGACATAGACTCGAAAGCAGGCTCCAGGCTCTGAGCTGTCAGCACAGAGTCCAGTGCGGGGCTCGAACCCACAAACCACAAGATTATGACCTTAGCCAAAGTTGGATGCTTAACCAAGTGAGCCACCCAGGCACCCTGATATATAAGTTTGAACATACTAGCAAAAAATAGAAATCGAAACATTGAAATGTCTTTTTTAATTTGTAAATTTGATAGATTGGTGAAGTTTGAGGACAGCTAATCTTTCAAATGCTGTTTGTGAGGTTCTATTGTCTTTCCGTTTTGAAATGCCACTGGTTAGCATATTTGAAACATATTATCTCTAGGAATCTATTATAAAGAAAGGAAGAAATATAGGCAAAAGGATGCATGCATGACATTTTCCTTGTGTATTTCTTTATATGCCAAAAAGAAGTCACATAAAAATAATTTATTAATAATTTAAGTCTTAAATCTTTGATTACATTATCATTTTTTTAATAGTTTATTGTCAAATTAGTTTCCACATAACTACATTATCATTTTTTAAATGTTAATTTATCTTTGAGAGGGAGAGACTGACAGACAGAGATTGAGCGGGGGAGGGGCAGAGAGAGAGGGAGACACAGAATCCAAAGCAGGCTCCAGGCTCCACACTGTCAGCACAGAGTCTGATGCGGGGCTTGAACCAACAAACTGCAAGATCATGACCTGAGCTGAAGATGGAAGCTTAGCCCTCTTTGATTACATTCTAAAACAACCTTGGAATTGTGAGAAGAAGAAATAGAAAATAAAAACTTTTTTTTTAGATTGGCTTTTTAAATTAAAGCAAACTGCAATTCTATTGAGGTAAAACTGACATGTAAAATTGTAAGATATCTAAAGTATACAGTCATGATTTGATATACATATATGTTGTGAAAGAATACCCCATCTAGTTAATTAACCCATCCATAACCTCACTTTTTTGATGTGTGAGAACATTTAAGTTCAAGTCTTTTAGCGATTTTAGTTATACAATACAGTGTCATCAACTATAGTCACCATGTTTAATAGTAGATCCACAGATCTCATTGTTCTATCTGAAAGTCTGTACCCTTTTACCAAACTCTCCTTATCTCCCTCAGCCTGTAGCCTCTGATAATCATTCTTCTACTCTCTGATTCTAAGAATTTTTTTTTATAGATTTCACATGTAAGTGATATCATGTAGTATTTGTCTTTCTCTAGCTGACTTATTTCACTTAGCAAAGTCCATCCATGTTGTCACAAATGGCAGGATTGCCTTCTTTCTCATGGCTGAATTACATTCTGTTGTATATAGATATATACCACATCTTCTTCATCCATTCATCCACTGATGGACATTTGGGTTGTTTCCAAATCTTGTCTATATGAATAATGCTGCAATGAACATGGAAGTGCATATGTCTTTTCAATATCCTGTTTTCTTTTTCTTTGGATATTCCACCTAGAAGGGAATTGGTGGATCATATCGTAGCTCTATGTTTATATTTTTGAGGAACCTCCATGCTGTTTTCTATCATGGCTGCACAAATTTATATTCTCACTAATAGTTCACAAGGGTTTCCTTTTCTCCACATTCCTGTCAACACCTATTATCTCTGGTCTTTTTGGTAATAGCCATTCTAACAAGTATGAAGTGATATCATATTGTGGTTTTGATTTTCATTTCCATGATGATTAGTGATATTGAACACTTTTTCATTTACTTATTGGCCATCTGCAAGTCTTCTTTGGAAAATGTCTACTCTCTTCTTCTGTCCATTTAAAATATGGATTTTTTAATTTGCTGCTATTGAGTTGTATGAGTTCCGTATATATTTTGACTGTTAACCCTTTATCAGCTATGTGATTTACAAATACTTTCACCCATTTTGTAGGTTACCTTTTTATTCTGTTGTGGATTTCCTGTTTTGTGAAGAAACTTTTTAGTTTGATGTCATCCCACTTGTTTAGTTTTGCTTTAGTTGCCTCTGCTTTTGCTGTCATGTCCAAAAAATTGCTGTCAGATTAATGTCAAGGAGCTTACCTCCTATGCTTTCTTCTAGGAGTTTTATGGTTTCAGTTCTTACATTGAATTCTTCTAAATTTAACATTTTAAATGTTTAATCTTACATGAAGAGAGTCAATAGACAGCACCTATTATCTGATTATTTCGCATTTTTCAGAAGAGAAATTTACTTGCAAAAGTTATTTTTCAGGATATTGCTGCAAAATGCTTTAAAAAATAAAGAGGATGTGGGAGTCAGGATGAGGAACTTGAATTTTAATTACATCTTTACAGAGCAAATTCTTGACAAGTGTATTCCCTCACCCACTCTGTATATGTGTTGTGGGTAAGACTAATACTGAGATGACAAAAAAGAATTCGTGTTCTCAGCAGCAGGTCTGGTGTAGGCATGCTGGAAACAAAATGTCTATTTTCATTTTCAAAATAGTAAGATATGAGAAAATCTTGCATCACTAATTCAAATAACAAAATTAATATACACTTAAAGGAAATTTTTTCTTCTCTCCATCCCCAAGCTTTCCATCTCGTTTTTTTCCCCCATTCATACTTACAGGATTGATATGTAATGGAAAAATGAAAAGACAGCAAACCATTTTGTTTGCACTCTGTGATACTTCCAGGGTTGAAGGCTATTGCATTTCTGAGCTGGACCTTCTTGTTGGACATAGGTTCCACAAAACTCCTCAAACAAATTGCTTGTTGGGAGCGTCTTGATTGTACATTCTGTTTGTAGTAAAGGCTGCTAAGAATTGTGATACAATTTCAAGATTCCACTGGGGTGTCTCTACCTTAAGTAGAGACACTTTTCTTGTGAGGCCCAAGCCCCTCTTATGCAGCTGTAGTGGAGGAATAAAAATAGAGTCCATAACAGAGCTGACGATTAAACCTACCGCTGAACCTACTATATCTTCTCAGAGGAGCACCAGGAAGGCCACCAAGAGGAAAGGGCTGGCCTGCCTCATTTGGTTGTGCAGAAACAGAGAGCTATCTGGCAACTGCAGCAGTGTCAGCACCCTGCCCAGAAGCCCTTAAGCTCTGTGATGAGCGCCAGTTAGAGCACCGAAGAACCACACCATCACTCAACCCCTCCCTCTGCAATCCTGTTATAACACCTATGGCTACGGTACTTTCAGAAATTCAACTTTCAAATATGTTTTAGGATTACGTGTGCATGTGCATACATGTGGAAAAGTTTACATTCAAATTTGGGCAGTACTGTATTAACAGTATCTTTTACTCCACTAAATTTATAGAAAGACAATAAAGCATGTTAATATTAATTTTATTACTTTACCACCATGTTCACTTCAAGCATCACACAAAATGCACATATAATGAATGGTAGAAGAGGTAATAATCCAAAATTCTAACCCCCAAGATTATTTGCCACAATATATTTATGTATCAATCACTGTATTCCAAAAACAAAAAAAAAAAAAAAGGAGCTTAAAAATATCTTTCTCTACATGTTCTGACTTTATCCTAACATCTTCATTATTGTCATACTTAAAGGAGGTCAAGATATAATTTTATTTTTTAACAGTAGTCTCTTCTCCTTGACATGTATCTTAGTTTAGAAATTATACCCAGCCATTAGATTATTAGGCACTTGTTCTACTAGGAATATGGCTACTGTATCAATGGGCACAAGGTAAAATTAAACAGAATGAGTAAATAATATAAGGAATTTATATAAATAATGATGAATTAAAAGGTTTAGATTAGCTTTATTATCTACATTTTTCTGTTATGTATTTAATTATATTTGTTATCAGGTATCTGATCTAATACCAAGGGTCAAATCCAAAACATCTTTTGAAAGGAAAAAAAAGTACACTTTTAAAACCCTTTTGATTGAAATCTATTTGTTCACAGAGTATCCAGAAATTAGAAAAACATGGCTTCAAGTCGTAATCTTTCTAAAGCTGTGTTTCCTTGCCTGGCCAGTAGTTGGGTTGTAGCAAATGATCACTTGTAATACAGTTTTCCTTCCTGATTGTTGTAGACACCATTGTTCCTTCTGTCTTGGTTCTGAAGCTTCTATGTTTTGAAACACAATTTTTCTTTAAAGTGAAAAGTACTGCAATACTTAGGAAAATGGACACTGTGCCCAGCATCACAGTTAATCCCAGATATATGTGTCTAAAAGAAGAGAGACGCTCAGTCATAATTATTGTAACTACCCAACTTTAAAGTGTGAAAGGAAAGTAACATTATTCAGTAAATATCCATATCAACAAAACCAATCTATCAATGAAACCATCATGAGGATAATTTTCTTTAAGAATGCAGATTTGGTGGCTATAAAAGACCTTTCTGTGAACATTGGGCAGACTATTGAAGGCAGTGTACTAATACAAAGCCATATTATAGTGATGCCATAATTTTAGTTACTAATTACATAATCAGTTCCATCTTCTCTATAAATTATTCCCTTAGGCCAGGTGACCATATGCCCATTTGCCCAGAACAGTCCTAGCTCATGCTGTTTTTATCCCAGTGTACTTTTTAAGACTACCCCTTTTCACTCTCAAAAGTGTTCAGGTTGAATGATAAATTATGTGGTTACCCTACCCTTGAAACTTGCCCAAATGTACTCCTACAAAAAAACTGCAAGAAGCAATGTTGAGTGAGAATCAGACCCTAAGTAGAGAAGAATGATGTTTGAATCACATTCTTCAAAAAGGAGACTTTAGTTCTTCATTCTATCATAAAACAGGACAGGTTAAATGATTTATTCTGGTCACCTTGTACACATACTCAGTTTCTGATTTAAGTACACTGCCTTTACATTAAAGTGAGTGCAGCCTTAGCAAATGTGAGCGAAGTACAAATTCTATTCACAGATCAAGTCCCTTTCAAACCAAAATAAATTTGTCACATAACATCAAAGCCTATTAAATCAAACAAAGTTATTTGAGGTGGTTGGCTCAATTCACATCCAACTTCCAACTTACACACTTCAGTACCAAGTTTCTCCAGAAAATGCTCAGACTGTAAGTCTAAAAAAAAAAAAAATCCTTCCTGCTTTTAGGCAGGCATAACCTACAACTTACTTTAAGCCACTGAAGCATTGCTTTAAGCAATAAGGGGACTAAATGTTTGATGAACTGAACTGAATGATACCATAGTGAAAAAGCCATGCCCCTCAGCCCCATACACACTCATACACACAGTAAAAACCTTTTACTTTTATGCATCTCAAGTACTGGAATAATTGAACATCAGTTTGGCAATAAAAGCTAGACAGATTTAGAGCCAAATCCAAGTCTTGCCCAGGGGGATTATATCTGACGTAAATGGGACAGTTTGGCTCAGTTTGAAAAGAATAGAATTGAACCCAAAATGTGACCTAAATTTAAATGCTTCTGAGCTCCAGAGAATTACCCACTTGTGCACATAAACTTGCAAAATTCTACTGTATTCTGGAATCTTTTGTGAATTAAAAAAAAACAACGATTATTTATTTAAAATGGGAGTCAAGATTAGGAATGGGGACAAATACAGGTCTAGCCAAATGAATAATAATAAAATTATTCTATAAAATAGAACACACTTCTTAGACTATCCTTTTGCGGTGAAACTACATAAGGAATGATTACTACCAATTTCATTGGGCAAACCTGGGATGTTGTAGCAGTGAGACGCAGGAACGAGGTTGATATAGTACCTGAAAGCATTTGAATCATATAATCTACAGGATCCTCTACTTCCACATCTTTTAAATCCCCATTTGAGGCATGAAGTGTCAATCAAAATTCCAAAATACACAGGAGCTGGGATTCCTGCTGTGTGGAAAACAAATAATTGCTATTAAAAATATACACACATCTTTGTAATGAATGAGTCTCTGGAACCAATTACTTTCAGACTAAAAAAATACTGCTTTGGAGATAACAGGGTACCTATAGGACACCAGGATGCGCCACCTCATCATCTTCCTCTGGCATAAAGGTTATTTTGAGAAACAAGGCACAGGAGGAGCTCTGAAGAGAGCTTTCTGAAGGAGAAGGCACACACCTAAATCTCCATAACAAACCTAACCCTTGTTTGCTTTACTTTTCCTGGCCACCTTCCCATTACTTAAGAATGGGTTTTACTATTTTGTGCTTTTATCACTTTTCTATTGTGCTGAGAATACTGATGTCTAATGATATTAACATAATATCTCACTTGCTTTAGCTAAAAATATGTAATAGTTTCAACATAACAATACCAATTAGTATCTTTAACACCAGTTAGTATTAAAGATAAGACTACAAAATGTAGTGAGGCTATGTGGATTTGGCAATCATCATGTCTTTTTAAGTCAGCATGATTTTCTTTATGGTTGTGCCTGCCTATATGATACACAGCTAATTTCAGTTTGTTTGAAAAATGTCTTAGTTTCTCTCCATTGTTTTTTAATTATATAAAACCTTTGCATGATTTCAAATTAAAACATAAATAAGAGTTACATTTACAAACTCTTTTTTCCATCCTGTCCTCTCTTACTTTTTGTTCCCTTCCAGTTACCACCAACGCCACCACCATCACCATCGTTATCATGGTTTTAGTTTATACTACCATTGTTTCTTTTTTTAATATTAGCAAATACATTTGCATATGTGTATAATATTTCCAATTTTCCATTATTCTTACACCAAATGCATAATAGTATGAACATTGTTCTATATTTTACTTCATTTCCCTTGAGTCTTTTCTGGCTATCCCTTGGTATATAGACTATTATGTCCCTCCAAAATCCAGATGTTGAAACCCCAACCCTAATATGACTGTACTTGGAGATAGAGTTATTCAGGAGGTAAGTAAGATTAAATGAAGCCATAAAGAGTAGGGCTTTAATCCAATAGGACTGGTGTCCTAATAAGAAGAGGAAAGGATACCGAAGCTCTCCCCTTTCTCCATGTGTACAAAGAGAAAGATCCTTGCGAGAATACAGTGAAAGGGCAGCTGTCTATAAACCAGGAAAAGAGATCACAGACCAGGCCTGTGGGCATCTTGATTTTTTACTTCCCAGGCTTCAAACTGTGGGAAAATAAATTTCTGTTGCGTAAGTCCTTCAGTCTATGGTATTATGTTATGGCAGTTAGAGCTAACTAATATATTTGTTAACATTAGAGAAAAATTTTCCCCATTCGTCCTTACAGCTCCAGAGGATTCTATTATATGGGTTCACTATACTGTATTCAAATATCTCATCTTGGTGGACAACTAGACTGCAGTTTTCCTATTATACATAATGACACAATAATGAGACATTCACAAACTTTGACTTATTTCGTAGTTTTGCTAGCAAGTGTTTGGTATCAATGCCTAGAAGTGGAATTGCTCAGTCAAAAGATAAATCTGCATGTAATTTTGTTAGTTATTGCTACAGAGACCTCCACTGAGTGGTGGGACCATTGAGAAATGGTACCATTTGCTCAACAGTAATGTCTAAGTATATATGTTTTCCCATACATTGCAAACAACATTTGGTAATTTGCAAATCTGATAAGCAAAAAATGTCATATCAGTGCAATTTCAATTTGTGCTCTCCTTATCATGAGAGAGTTTGACCATCTTTTTATATATTGAGGCATTTATTTTTCTATGAAATGGCTATTCATATATTTTACTCATTTTTCAACATGAGTGGTTTTTTTTTTTTTTTTAAATACTTAGGGGCTCTCTTTATCATAGGGATATTATACATTTTCTGTTACATAAGTTGCAAAAATAAAAATTTTCCAGGTTTACTATTTGCCTTTTGACTTTGTTTATGATATTTTTGCCATTTTCAAGTATAGTAAAAGCTTGGATTGTGAGCAACTTGTTCTGCGAGTGTTCTGTAAGATGACCAAACATTTGTAGTAACTTTTAACTTGATAAATGAGCAGTGTCTTACAATCTTAGTATGTGATGCCAAACATCACATGATCACAACTGAGTCAATAGTTCTTGAAATTTGCTTTGATATACAAGTGCTTTGGATTACAAGCATATTTCTAGATCGAATTATGTTCTCAAACCAAGGTTTTACTGTATATATTTTTATGAAATTAATTTTTGAATCATATTTAATGCTTTATTTTTAGTTATTTATTTTTAAGTAGGCTCCATGCCCAACATGGGGCTTAAAGTCATGACCATGAGATCAAGAGCCACATGCTCTACTGAGCCAGCCAGACACTCCAATGAATCATTTTTATTACTTGAAATCTTTTTCACAATGTAGGTTACATTATATTTCCAAAGCTATGTAGATCTAGAAACCAACTCCAGCCAGGGACATACTTCAGGTTTGATAATCTGACATTTTTCAAAACAATCTTTGTTTTTATGTCATAGAATTAAAGATGGCTGTGATGACATACATTTCCATATTTGCTGCTTCCCCAATATTGTCAGGATTATATTGCATCTTCTGTATACCTATTTCCTATCAAAATCTATTTATTTTCAGATTTTTTTAAAGTTATCAGTTTATTTTTCTCTCTAGTACTTCTTTTCTGTTAAATTACAGAGGAATATTTATGATTGTTCCACTTTCTTCTTTAGAATATAAACTTTGTACAGATAGAAAACTTATCTGACTCATTAACTCTATTTTTTATGGACTTTAACTTAAATGTATATTGAAAAATCTTCAAGTCAGGAAAAACATTCCAATTACATTTAGAAAATTGTTAATTCAAAGCCAAACTGTTTTGATTGCATGAATGATCTTCCTACCAAATGATACATCCTAACATTGAGAGTAGCTCAAAAGAATGACTTCAATTTTAATAACTAAAAAAATTATATTAAAGTCTCAGCCTTTCTTACTGATTCACATCTTCCTTTTCTCTCAGAGGACTTTTTCATAATAAGAATAGACTTTTTGACAATAGACCAATGCTGGAAGCGACAAGATTGTTAAAACAAAAAATGTCACTAATCTTACAAAATCCCTTTATTATACCATGGGTCGAACACTGGCTCTGAAGAAATATTTCCAGAACAAAGGATGGAAGAAGTCAAGGATGAGAGGGAGGGAATAAAGAAATGAAGAAAGAAAGGAAGAAAAAAAAATATGGACCTAACCACCTATATTATTGTAGTTATGCACAATAATTCTATAAAAATACTTAGAAAGGTATTGAAAAATACATTTATCATGGCTATCATAATTAAAACATAAATAATACTTACCAAGAACTCTTATTGCTAAGGTATAGATTCCCAGGGCAAAAGACTTAAGCTGTGGCTTAATGCACCTAAAAACAACAAAAGTACTATAAAAAAATATAGTGAAGAACAATCCTGGTCCAAGAACTCTGGGGCAATGATTTCCATCATGCTCCCACTTGAAAACACATTTATCCAAGTTCTTCTTAAGCCCTTTTGTGAAGAACATATTTGTGGATGTTGGTTTCTATTTTTTGTTTATCTTTCCTAATCAATTTCCATAATATAATGTAGGAAATTAAAGCTGTATACAATACTTTTGATTAGTTTCATTTTAAGGTAACATAATATTCCTCATTTATTATATGCCTTAATTAAAAAATCCTGAATCCATCTCATAAGATTGGTTTCCAATAAATTTGACTTTTTATGTTTAATAGTTTTATCAATATTTGTAATATTTTAGGTTACTTTAGGTTTTTAAAAAAATTTTATGTCTTTATTTTTTGAGAGACAGAGACAGAGTTTGAGTGGGGGAAGGGCAGGGAGAGAGGGAGACACAGAATCCAAAGCAGGCTCCAGGCTATGAGCTGTCAGCACTGAGCCCGATGTGGGGCACGAACCCACGGACTGTGAGATCATGACCTGAGCCGAAGTCAGATGCTTAACCGGCTGAGCCACCCAGGCACTCCAAGGTTATTTTGATTAACTGTAAAATAGTAATATTTGCAAGGCTAATTCCATAATGAAAAATTTATCACTGACAATACTAGTTCTAAAACTAATATTTTAAACTTTGAATTTATATACTTTTTAAATAGAACTGTATGATAGGAGAGAAAGTAAACAGTGTTCAAACAAAAATTATATTACAACAGATGAGAAGCCTATAGGGAAGTTGAATGAAGATATAAGCACAAGAAGAAGAAATATGTAACATATTTACTGTAAACATTTTTTGTATAATTTTAAATTAGATAATATTAGTTATCCAATTTGTTTTCTAGATCTTTACTGATTACATTTAAAAGAGTGATCTACACTGAAATCGTTATATTTTGGGAGGCACCTGGGTGGCTCAGTTGGTTAAGTGTCCAACTTTTGATTTTGGCTCAGGTCATGATCTCATGGTTCATGAGATGGAGACCTGCATTGGGCTCTGCTGACGGGATGAAGCCTGCTTGGGATTCTCTCCCTCTCTCTCTGCCTCTCCCCCACTAGTTCTCGCTCTCAAAATAAATATACTTTAAGATAAAATAAAATCATTATATTTGTAAATGTAAATATTTATAATATACTAGAAATCAATGCTTAATTACTAATAAACTTATGATAAATTTCTAGATGTCTACTTAACAATGTGCAAAAGGGGTACATAATTTTAAGAATTCTTTTAGGGTTATAAGCAAAAACCCTTGGAGTCATTAACATATATTCATGGATCAGAGAAAATGGATTCAAAAGTCAGGAACACCCTCCCCCCCCCACACTTACAGATAATTCCAGTCAGAACAATAAAAATAACCTTACAGATTAAAATAATAAATTTGAAACACTGTGGTATTAGATCAGTCTTTAAAGTATCTTAAAATTTTATCACCCATAATTCAGTGAAGTCATGTTTAATGTAAAACACATTTAGTCTAGGGGCACCTGGTTGGCTTAGTTGGTAGAGCACGCAATTCTTGATATCAGGGTGGTAAGTTCAAGCCCACAATTCAATTGGGTGAAGAGATTACTTAAAAATAAAATCTTAAAATACACACACACACATACACACATTTAGTCTATACGGGTTAACATTACTGCCACCATTAGAAATAGCATACTGTATCTCTTAAGTGGCTATAGTGATGTAGGCACTGACATGGCTCCATACACCAATGATCTGAAAAATTTTTAACTAAAATTATCTATTCAACCATGTGTCTACATAAAAACACAAAGTGAGAAAAGGATAAAACCAGAACAAGGATGCAGGACAAGTTCCCTAAAAGAGCTATAAGGAATCATAATTCCATAGATCAGAATTTGAAATCAATGCTGTAGATGACTATAGATGCTCTAGATGATCATATTAAAATTGGGGCAGAGAGAATCAGTGTTCACCTCAGAAGCAATATATATCCAGGTATGGCACCTAGGGATAAAGTATAGGATGTGATGACTGAAATTACAAGGAAATAGAGAAACATTTTGGGACATCCATTGTCTTTTTGACATCTGCCCACCATGCCTGAGGAATTTCCTGACTTTGAGGCTGCAATTCCCACACAGGTGCAGTTATAAAACATCTGTAACACAATAGAAAAGAGTCCCAATTATTGAGGTAACATTTGAATAAAGTTAAAGATAAGTATTTATTTAAAAAGACTTCACAGTATAACAGACACACATTATATAAACAATAAGGTAAATGTTCTTTTATTTCTCTGTGTTAGGATATATCAAGCAAAGTGAAACCTATATAGATAACATTTTTAAAAAAATCTAAACAGAAGGTGGTTGGTCTTCAAACTAGTGACCCTAGAGAACAATCTCTCAGTAAGTCCTAGTAAATCCAATCATACCTTATCTCTTTCTCTGCCACTTCCAAGTCTAGACCACCATTATTTCTTGCCTTGGTTATTGCATTGATCTCTTTACACTCATTTCCACTCTTACCCAGCTATCATCTGTTACCCACACAGTAACCAAAGTGAGCTTTTAAAAATGGCAGTCACTATTCTCAGCTTTCCAATAGCTTCTTATCACACTTGTATAAAACCCAAAATCCTCATAGTGGCTTACACACTATGATTGATGCTGTTCTAATTTCACTCTTCAATGATCCTTCCCCCTCTCCATCTGCTTCAGCCACACACATGGGTTTCCATTATGCCCCTGCAAACCCTCAAACATGGCAAGTTAACTCATGCATCATAGCCTTGCTGTTTTCTCTGCTGGGCAGCTGTGCCAGACAGCTATAAGGCTAGCACACATACCTCAGGTCTCTGCTCATTAAAGAGGGCTTCCGTAATCACCCATTCAAATAAATATCCCTATCTCTCCATCTTTATCCTATCTTTTCCTTACAGTGCTTATCACTACCCATTAGAATATTATATAATTATTTATTTTTAAATTATATATCCCCACCAGAATGAAACCTCTGGTAGAAACTGTCTGCTTCCTCATCATTGTACATGTAGGACCTAAAATGGGTCCTCATTTAGGCACTCAATAAAACTTTGTTAAATAAATAGGCACAATTTGAAGATATGACTTTATAATGTTACCAGGGGGGAAAATCCTGAAAAAAAATCTCAACTAAATCTTGGAGAGGCAACTTTTATAATCCCTATTAGTTTATTTTTGTAAATTTCATGTATAAATGTGTATGTATAATGAGTTGTCACTTTTATCACAAATGAGTCTGTGAGTTTTTAGATAAACAATGAAATAAGGCTCACTTTTTCCTTTTAAAGGAAGAGTAGCAATGTTGAATTATTATTATTATTTTTTAATTCCAGGTGAAAAGCTTTTGAACCTTGACTCTGCTTCACACTAGATATGTGAATTTAGGTATCTCAGTGCCACAGTTCTCACATGAGGAAAATAAGTAATACTCAATTACCTGAAGGCCATGATATTTAAATTCAATTTTTTTAAAAAGCACTTCTCTTAGTTCCTGGCATGAACGCATTCAGTAAGTGGAAATTCTAGTTAAGGAAAACTTCCAAGCAGTTTGAACAACAAACAAATAGAAGCGAAAAGACAAGAAAGAACGAGGAGAAGGGAAGAAGGGGAGAGAGAGAGAGAAGAAGGAGCAAGGGAGGAAAGAAGGGGAAGGGAGGGAGAGAGAGGCAGGAAGGAAGGGAGGCAGGAGAGGAGGAGAGGAAGAGAAAGTAAAAAAAACCCTCAGATTTCAGAGGGGTAGGTAGTCTTATTCACTGCTGCTAGAAGCCAATCCTTTATGCTCTGAATAAAATGTTAACCTTACAATAAACAGAGAAAAGCAACATGTTGCTCTGTGTCTACAAAAGTCTTTCCCTAAGCATTCTTATCTAGTTGATTAAGCATATGTAAATAGGCGTGTGTGTTAATTTTCAGACCTCCAGGACCCAAGTGGACAGGAGTGTGACCACTAGCCATATATACAGAGAGTACAAGAAAGAGTCTATGTTTGGGACAGAAATGTAAAGATGTGATGGGAGAAATGAGCCTTTTAATGATTTAAGTACCTAATGTCCTTCATAACTGATTTCTTATTTTTATTACCAACCTCCTCTCCCTCATCCACCCTATAGAACCCCTTCATTCCAGCTCCATACTCTTTTCATTATTACACACATCAGCTTGATTTCCAGGCAGAGTGTTTGGAACCACCCATCTCCTCATTTTGTGGTCCCTGGGTTTAGACTTCTTGGACTAGACTTTCTAACACTGGCCCCTATTTGTCCTGTCTCTAAAACCTCCAAGGATCATTGGCTTTGAGGTTAGGAGACATGGATCCCAATGCAGATCTTATCATACAATCTTATGACTGAGACTTCCTCATCTGAGGCTAATATTCCTCATAAGCAAAATGAGAGAACTAGCATACATCATTGCAAGGCTTTTCCAGCATGTTTTGTGATTCAAATTCTTATCCTAATTCTTTCAACAACTCTAGTCCACTAGCAACGGTTATGTTTTCTGTCTCCACAGAAAAGAATAAGGGTAGAATAAGAGCCAGGTCTGCTACCAGTGTGGTCTGCTGCTGGGTTGGTCCTTGAGCCCCTGCAGAGCTGTGTGGTTATGTGTTGTAGCAGGCATCACAGGTACATACATTAGGGCTTTCTTACAATAGTTTTTCCACTCCTGGTGGAGGCTTGACAACCAGCAAGACACGGCGATGCATATGTGATTCCATTGTCACCACACACAGGTTCCCACTTTGTCTCTGAACATTTGCATTTTGAGTTGCAATCTGAAAAGAGAGCTCGTTCATGATAAGAGACAGGTTTGGTTCTGAAAAGAAATGTAATAGTATAAAATATTACCTCTCAGCAGGCAGCACCCTAATATTTTCAAATATCAATGTTTTTGACTGATATAAATGGCACTGCCAACCGAGTATGCCTTTTGGGAAAACAAGTGTCATCAGAAATGCCAGCTTCTGATGATTAAATGTGAGTCTACTTTTTAAGCAGCTTTCTCTTGAAAGTTATCTTTAGAAGTTTACAACTTCACATAATATCCAGTTCTTGGTTTATGGTTTTCACTAAAGTCGACAGAGTCCAGGACCTTCTAATATATTTCTATGCAAAGATGTAGGAAGATAGCTAACAAGGCAGAAAAGTAAAGTAAACTTTTAGAGTAATTTATGACATTACTTAAATGCATTGCAAGTAGTGTATGCATGTGCATGCATGTGTGTAAATTTCCTTCAGAACTGTTTTCTAAGCATCAGTAGAATGGGCATTGCTGATGATGTGGTGAAAGAAAAAAAAATCAAGCAGTCAACATTATTTTAACAGACCTTGGTTTGGAAGAGGAACATATCCTATTTATGTATCTTACTAATAAATGTGTCACCAGTTCATCTAACTCTTCTCTCTCTCTCTCATAATCTCCCAAACTATGTAGCTCATCCATACCTTAAGGCATTCTTTCTGACTCTCTTGCACATGCTTTTTCAATGACTTACCCATTCATTTGTTCATGTTTCAAAAATTTTGTGGAAGCCTTCTAAATGTTAGCTTTGGGAAGAGAGAAGAGAGTTACAAATATGAGTGAGACAATATTTGCCCTTAGGGAGCTGGCTTTTTGTTTTAATCATTACCTTTACATAATTTTGATTGTCTTCTCTCTTTTCTCTCCCTCTCTTTCATTCTGTCTAACCTTCCCCTTTTATCTCTGTCTGTATTCCTTCTCTTTCACATCTATTTCTTCCTCTTACCTGAATTACCTAACCCTTCTACCCTTATTCTCCTTGCTTTTTTTATATTCCTTTATTCTTCGAGGGGGTACTTATGCAATGGTATTTCTCTTCCACCAGCACCTTATTTTTCATCCCTTGGCACTACATCATTCTTTCTGTTTTTTCTCTTATTTTGAATTTATTTATTTGCTTATTTTCCTCTCATTTTTTTCCCCGAACTATTTGAGAAACTTCAAACCAAAACAACAACAACAAAACCATCCCACATACACTATCATGTACACTGAATGGGGGCAGGGACTATTTGTTTTATTCACTCCTGTATTTCCAGCACTAAGAATAATATGGGATATAGTCCGTTAAGAAACAAGATTTCTGGTAAGTCAAAGCAAAATGCTATTCTATTTTGGAGGGGAAAAATTAGTCATTTTGGCCCCTTCTTTTAAGAGGTTTTTCATATGATTGCAATTATAATTTCTTAACTGATGGAATATTTCATCCAGTAGAATTCCTATGCACTTGATTACCTCAAACATAACAACAAAAGCCTCTGAGATGTCTCCCGACAAAATAGAAGGGTAGAGGTAGAGGCTTCCTGAGAAGTTATGTAGGAATATTTCAACTAATCGTTAAATGAATTGAGACTGTTGGTAGTATATGAAAGTATAAATAAATGCCTTGAAAGCCTAGAATCAGGCCACTATGGATATAGCAGGATTAAGATATCAGACATTTGGTGCTGAAAGAGTTTTGGGGGAGATCTAGGTCAACTTCTCATTTGGCAAATCAGGAAAGTCAGGACGAAAGTGGGCAAATTATTGGCTCAATTTCACAATGTTTATTAGTGACAAACTTCAAAATGAGAACTCTTCCAGGCTTCCGGATTTCAAATTCTGGTATAAAATCAGACTTACTCTCAATATTTCAGAAGAAAAGCTACTTCCATGACCACATCTAAAGCTGTCTACAATGTCCCTGTTGAGTGTCCAGAATCAAAAGAGCCTTGTGGAAGAAAGCAACTGAGGATAATCCCTGTGGAGCATGTTGTATCTTATAAGGCTAATTATGTTATTTTACTAGATGTAAGTTACATTTATCATCTAGGACAATCTTGAAGCAGAAATTAGTTACATACATATTTTACAAAGGATGTGCTTACAGTGTTGTTATTTAAAATTTTAAGATAAGGGGCACCTGGGTGGCTCAGTTGGTAAAGCATCAACTTTGGCTCAGGTCATGATCTCACCACTCATGGGTTCGAGCCCTGTGTCAAGCTGTGCTGACCACTCAGAGCCTGGAGCCTGCTTTGGATTCTGTGTCTCCCTCTCTCTCTGCCCCTCCCACATTTGCATTCTATTTCTCTCACAAAGATGAAGAAATGTTAAAAAAATTTTTTAAATAAAATTTTGAGATAGGTGTAAACAAATAAGTCAGAATGTTTATACTTGAAATGAGATTTTTCTTTCAAAATAGTCAAGTTGGATGGGAGAGCTTTTTCACAGGGTGTTGCCATTTCTTTTGGCTGCTTCCAATAGCAAAGCTACTTGTAAAGGTTAAATCTTTGCCATTGCTGAGAATATTCTGAAAAACACGGAAAGCAATTGCAAAAGAGGAGTTTTAGAATGTTTTAACAATGATACCATTATTGCAATGTAGTTGTTGTCTTTCAAGGTGACTGCTTTCAAGGGCTAGTACTCATGCAATGAATATATTATTTTTTCTTTGTTTAAAAATATTTAATCATTTATTTTGTGGGTATACTTTTAATGTGAACTTCAAAAGTATTGTCTGTTTATGTGTTTGCTTTTGGATTCTAGACAGCATGATGAGGTAGGGAGAATATTATACTTTGAAGAGATAATTGACCTTTCTAAATGCATTTTCCTTTAAACAAGGATAACAGAACTTATCTCATAAAGTTGCTCTGAGAGTACAAATGATATAATGAAAGGTATGGTGTTTTGTAAATTGCAAAAATACAAAGTACTTTACCACTGTCTATCTACCATTAGGATCATAGGGACAGTTAAAGATAGCACAGGGCCTCTACTCTCTCCAGAATCTTCTTGTAATTCCTGCTGACAATTAATGTCCTTAGTCTACATTGCTGACTATTACCAAGCCAATGCTACACTCAGTTAAGTCTAACATTGCTGTGTTAACTCCCAGAAGCAATGGTACATAAACTTTGCAGTCACTAATTTTTTGGACATTTTAGGTGGTGAAAAGTGTAACTGACGTTCACTTAACAGCAGGAGAAACCAGGTTAATGGAGGTGCTGGAGATCGGAATATGGAAACAAGACAGATAGGTGAGCTTGGAGGGAAGTATAGGAAGAAAGCTGGAGAACAAGCAGTAAATAAGAGGCACCTGAACTAGCAGAAGACAGAACATTATATCAGTAGAGTTTTGGGCAGTCAGGCAGTGCAGTGAGAGTGATAGGCTTGGCACACAGTAGTGGCTTAATAATTTTTTTAAAATAGATAATGCATAGTTAGGTGGAAGAATGAAAAGAGCTACTTCTGGGAACTCTTGTTAAGAGGTAGAATGATATTAAGGACTCATGAAAAGACAGAGTGGTTTCTTCAAGATCCAGCTTTGTATTAAGAGTGACAAACCCTGGAAACTAAGAAAATTAATCACCTACTCTATATACATAGATTTGAGAGCTTCAATAAATATTCTCTTGACCACCTGCAAAGAGTTAAAGAGAGCTGTCATGTGGATTACTGGGCTTAGGAATAGCATTCTCTCCTGAAACTTCACATGATTTGAGTATAACAGAGAGTACAAAAAGCAGCACAGAGACTCTTCCAGTTATCCAAGTATTTAAAGAAAAAAATACATAATTGTTTATAAATGGCACATCTACTTTGTGCCAGGCAAGTACTAACCACTTCCATGTATATTATCTTGCTTAAGTCTTAGAAAATTTTATAAGGTAGCTATTATTCTTATTTAAAAATTTGAGGCTTGATTAGATTAGATGATCTGTACAATGTCACTTCACCAATAATGGGTAGAGGCAAAATTCAAGGTCTGTATTTTCCACTATCAGGTTGCTTCTCTACAGTAAGATGTAGACTTAGTATTTTTGATAATTTCTCTTAGACAACCAAATTCAAAGGAGATGACAGATTTTGGTGACAATAACAGCTTCCATGTCAAAGTACAGGCAGTTATTTCACAATTAAACAGTAAATCCGTTCTCATAGTTATGATGCTTAAAATCAAACTTTAAAAATTTTGAAATTATATCAATAATTTGAAATTCTATCAATAATTTGATTAAACAAGCCAATGTCCTCAGATTACTTAATGAGTGAGTGAACATACCCTTGGTAGGAAATAGTTAGTCCTGCCACATCAGAATTTTCACAGCCCAGTGCAAACAGGGAAAGGAATAGGAGGTACCCAAGAACAGATGATCCCAAGTAGAGTTTTGCAGCTCCATACAGACTGATTCTGAACTTTTTCATAACTATTCCCCCAGAGAATATTCCAAAGGCCACTGCAGGTATGTTGATGAGCCCTGAGGAATAAAAGATATATATGTCATTTTGTGGATCTCTAAAAGAAATCTGAGTACATTGACATAAACTTTCTAAGGGATTATACAAAATTATAATAGTTCCTGAAAAATTATTAGACTCGTTGCTCATTTTAAGTGATAGAAATATTCATTCACTATTGTCTATTGACATGTCAAGAGATTTTGATGAATGTCTAGATTATAGATTAAGGACAGCACAACAGAGTCTCAGCAGTCTGCCTAATACAGTGTCTAGCACAGAGTCTGAAATCAATAAACACTGAGGTAATCAATGATTCAATGTCTTTCTGGTCTAATCCCAGGATTGACAGGTACAATCAAGGGGCATCTGGGTGAAGTTATGGTTCTTACGGTTATGCATAAAAGACTAATAGGCACATGGAATTTAGGGAGCAAAAAAACCGTTGGTTCTTTTTTCTGGCCCAAACAAAATTTTTTGTATTTACACTCTTATCTGCTGAGTTTGGTGTCCTTAACAACCACAACAAAACAACAGTAGCCAAACAATGTATTAATAGATTACTTTTATATTTATTATTTGCTTATAATGTACCAGCCACTCAGGTAAGCATTTGATATATCTCTTCCATTTACTCTTTACCACAACCCTAGTAGGTAGCTATATTGTTAATTTCACTTCAGACAGAAACTTATTCATGGTCATGGTTAGTATGTGTTAAAACCAGATTTGACAATACAGAGTCTAATATCAAATCCCATGCTTTCAATCACTATGTTATACTGTGTTTCCTTCTAAGTGTTTGGGAGACAGGATTCTTTATAGATATGCAGCCTCACTAGTAATCAAATAAATATGATTTTAAAACAATACTTGGACTCTGGAGACCTAACTGCTTGGATTTCGATCTCCGTCACATATGTTAATAGCTGTGCAACTGCAGGGGATACTCTGAACTTCAATAAATCTGTCTCCTTACCTATAATATGGAGCAAATAATAGTGCTGAGGTGGCTGAATAACATGAAAAGTTCCTCGCACAATATATGGCACAAAAATATCATTCAATTAAGTTATTATCAGCATTTCAATCTATAAGATTCACAAAGATGGAAATATTGGGATAGGTGGGTAGAGTAGAACATGTCTGTATTAGAAAAGGTGGGGAAAGAGGCTCTTTGATGACTTACTTGTTGGCTGGGTTTTAAATTAGTAAATGGTAATGTTAATATGGTCACATTAGAGATCAACTCACCTTGAAGGGGGCATAATCACAAAATTAGTGAAATCAAAAAAAGAGGAGGTGCTGGTTTTTGTTTTCTCAGCTAAACTGAGGTTTGTGGCTATGAAAAGTGGCAGAGATGAATGTATATGGGGCCCCTAAAGAGTCAAACATCAACTAAGAGGAACCTGATTATTATTTATTTGAAAAAAGAGAGAAGGAAATAATATAACAAACTTGGGTTCTCATGACTCAAATTAAATGCTAATATTTTCTCCCAATTTTTCTGATTTTTAAATATGGAGATACATAAAACACATTTTTTCTCTGTTCCAGATCCCATCTTCCTTCTCAAGAACTAAGCACTGCCACGGATTTGATGTGTATCATTTGAGTCACTATTTTTACACACACATATTCATAGTACTTGACTTTGAATCCCCCTCTCATAGACCCAAGACTTACACAAAAGGGCAGAGTCCATTCTCTCTTTCAAAATCCCCCCAAAAGTAGTTTATAAAAAGTATATTTTCTGGGGAGATGCCTGGGTAGCTCAGTAGCTTAAGCATCCAACTCTTAATTTTGGCTCAAGTCATGATCCCACGGTGAGATTGAGCCCCGTGTCAGGCACCCCCTGCTAGTGCAGAGCCTGCTTGGGATTCTCTCTCTCTTCTCTCTGCCTCTTCCCCCGCACTTGCATGTGCTCTGTCTCTCTCAAAGTAAATAAACAGACATTAAAAAAANGAGCAAAAATAAATGATTGGGACCTCATCAAGATTAAAAGCTTCTGTACAGCCAAGGAAACAACCCAGAAAATTAATAGGCAACCAACAGAATGGGAAAAGATAGTTGCAAATGACATATCAGATAAAGGGTTAATATCCAGAATATATAAGGAACTCATCAAACTACACGCCCGAAACACAAACAACCCAGTGAAGAAATGGGCAGAAGATGTGCTTAGAATTTCATTTGTTTTGTAAGGTACCAATCAAACCTGGGACATAAGGTGTCAGAGCACAAAGGACACCCTTTGTTTTGTAGCTTCATGCTCTGATGGTTTCCACTGGCCTTTCCCAACCCTGATCTGGCCTAGAAGAGCCTGAGAATCAAAATGGAATTATTCTAATTGCATTGTCCCCACAGTACAGAATGTTAAAAATCAGGGGTATTCTCTCTTGACTGACCTTTTAGAGGCCTGTGTTCTCTTAAAACTTCCAGAAAGGTTCATGTGTTCTACTGTCTCCAGGCCTTTCTTTACAAGATATCTGTTTGCTTCATCTGATACAACATTCTTTCAAAACACCGCCCCACTTCCCATATTTTCGTCTTTTAACACCTCCTTATCCTTTTGCTCTTGATTTAGGCATCAACACCTTGTGCTAGAGAACTTTTTCTAACTCCAAGATTTGGTTTGTTTTCCCAGAGTCCTCTGGGCTTCTCCTCATAGAGACTTATCACAGCCTCCACCAGCCAGATGGTGCCTTCAGGGACATACCTAGCGTCAGGGTGCACACGTTGATCATCAGAACCTCCTTTCCTCCCTGTGCCTGTGGCCCTTGTCCCATAAACAGCAGTCTTGATCCTTATGACAATGACCTGTTAGCTTGCCTGGCTTGTACCCCTTACCCTCCAAACTCCCCTTCAAGGCAAGAACTGTGCTCACCATCATATACTGTGCACGTTGTGATTTTCCTTAGAAATGTACTAAATGACGGGGCGCCTGGGTGGCTCAGTCGGTTAAACGTCCGGCTTTGGCTCAGGTCATGATCTCGCGGTTCATGGGTTCGAGCCCCACATCGGGCTCTGTGCTGACAGCCAGCTCAGAGCCTGGAGGCTGTTTCGGATTCTGTGTCTCCCTCTCTCTCTCTGACCCTCCCCTGCTCATGCTGTCTCTCTCTCTCTCTCTCAGAAATAAATAAAAAATTTAAAAAAAAAGTACTAAATGACGAAACTTTAGTTAAGTTTATTCAAATATAACATTTCTCCTGGATATCTACTCTCGTATTTCAAGATAATGGAATTATAACAGTCTGTTAAACAGTAGCAGTATATTTCAAATATACTGTCAGCTTGGCTCTCCCTTTCAAACTCTGTAGGATCTGCAAGCAATCTCTGCTGGGCCAAGTTGAATTTATACCAAATTTCCTGAATATCAAGTGAGATATGATGCTTGCCTCTCAGTTTCTTTATTGTGATCTGAAGCATCTTAAAATCATTTAATGAGGTAGAAATTTCACTCTGATTTCTTTATTACACACTTTTTCTCTACTTACACCATAAAATGTGTTGATCTTAAAATCTTTACCATCTAAATATTCCAAGTGGAAATACTAATTGTAATTTACACTAGCATCCACAATTTGTTTCAATTTATTTTATAAATTTCTTTTGAATTTCATGTATTTACTCAAATAACTGGAAAGCTAGGAGAAACTTAAGAGCAAATTTGTTATTGCTATATCAGTATACTTACTCATGCTGAAGACCTTATTCTTTGTTACTGTCCCAAATAAGAGTTATGAGACTTGTATAAAATATTTTAAGATGGTCAACTACAGTTAACAATATAAACTGGAAACTCTGATTTCCATACAAATATGTGGTAGCCTTAGCCACTAAGATGAATAGAAATAGACTATAATAATAATAGTACGTTGGGATGTTTTGGAGCTTCTCTTCTGGTGAAGCAAAATTCTGTAATGTATAATGGACCTTCATTATATAAATATTAAGATTTCAATTTTATAGGGGGAAATACATGTAAAAATTTATGGGACTTTTCACATAGCCAATTGGGTAGAGACAATGAAGTAAAATAATCTAATTGGATATAATTCAAGTATTTTTTCCTTATAAACTAAGATTATTTCCCTAACCTCGCAGATTTTTAATATAACTTGACCTAGATATAGAACACAGCTTAACACATATTTAATTTGTTATGCTAGCTTAGCCACATAAATTAATGTTTTCTATTATAAGCAACTTTTCCCAAATAATGATCGTAATTTTTCCTCATTTGTCTGTGTAACATCTCCAAGAATTGAGAATGCTAATCATTGTTATGAATGATCGTCAATGCAATGCATCATGTCCACTAGAAACTGATTTAATTAAAAACTCTAAGAAATTAAGAAAAACGAGTAAGTAATTACACTCTGTAGTAAGAAGGAAAACAAAACATAAGATCATTTTCATGTAACTCAACAGTGATGAGAGAAGCTTAAATATGTAAAAAGAGAAAAATTAAACTGTCTATCTAAACTTTTTCCAATTGAGACAGCAATGGGGAAAAAAGTTATATGCTTGAAAAAGCAGTATCATTCTGTCATATACTTCCTAGTCCCTGAATGTGAAACATTTTTGTTGCTTATTTTTCTTTAATTTTATTTGCAAAATTAAAGTAGTTAACTTGAGAAAATATTATTTCTAAATTTTAGAAATATGACCAACATATAAAAACATGTATAGCAAAAATAAATCCTCATTGTAACAATTGGCCTATGAACACATAGGAAAATTTCTGTTTATTATTTCATCCATGCCATGTCAAATGTCTTCTCTGAGAGAGGGTAAATGTGCTTTCTTTGTGCTTCTCCCCTACTTAATCACAGAAGGCTCCCCTAACCCCTAAAAATTAAGGAGAGAGAGAAATAGGATAGAAAAGAAAGAAGTGAGAAAACATTATTTAGTGAATGACAGCTATGTACATATATATTGCCTTCTATATGTCTTATTTAATTTCTATTTTAAACTAATGATGCCTTTATTTTCACCATTCTAAGGATAATGAAAGTAAGTGTTGGTTGGCTAATTTACCCACTGATTCTTACTCTGCTCTTTTCCTTACTTAACTAATGTGAAACCCAAGATGCACTCAGGAAGAATCCTAGCTACAATGATTGAAATCATTAGACACTATTACTTATCTCTCACAAAAGTACTTGAATTAGCTAAAGACATGATGTGCTAGAAACTATGAGAAATCAGAATTTTAGGCAAACTTTGATAGATGAATCAAAAAATTCTGATGATGAGTTTGGATCTCAGAGACCATCAGAGTGTACAGAGAAGGGTTATGGTTAAATGATATCACTCACAATTTAAAAAAGAATTATTAGATTCTTTTTGTCAGTTTTCCAAAAATAATTATGTCCAGAGGAGAAATGTAACACAGAAACTCAGGGGGAATAATTCTATTCTTGGCTACATCATAATGTATATATGCAATTAGGCAGGACATTGAATCTCTCAGAATTTCAAGTTCTTTCATCCGTGCTAATTTTTCATAAAAATAATTTTACAGGCAAAATGTATTTCATTTATTATCTACTTAGTAGATTACATCTAATTTTGTTTTCTATTATAAATACCTTTCCCCAAACAATGCTCTTAATTTTCCCTTATGAAATGTTTTTAGTTTGAAATAAAAATGTATTTATTATTCTAGTGACAGCAAAATCAAATGACTTGCTTTTGATTTTGTGCTCTGCACAAATTGAATAATAATAAGCTAACATACACTTAAAGATGTATCATTTCATTGCAACCCATGGGGGAAAGACAGCTTTTCCATTTGATATATCAACCATGACCTTCTTCTTCACATCATACAGAAAAAAAAAAGAAAAAGAAAAAGAAAAAAGGATTATAACCTAAATGTGAAAGTTAAAACACTTAAGCTAGACATTTTCATGGACTTGGGGTTTGACAAAAATCTCTTAAAAGAGGCTTAAGATAGCACTAATGAGAAAGAAAAAGACTGGAAAGAAGACTTAATTAAAATTAAGAAGCTCACCATTAGGAGAGTGAAAAGAAGTGAAGCCTGTGAGAAAATATTTATAATACATATATTCAATAACTTGTATCACAATTCGTGAGCTTGTATCAAAAAAAGTACCTACCCTTACAAGTCGATAAGAAAAGACTGACAACTCAAGAAAAATAGACAATTTGAACATAATTAACAAAACAGAATGTTGAAATAACCAACAAGCCTGCACAAAAAGTGTTCAACATCATTAGTTATCAGTGAAACGCAAATAAACTACAATAAGATATCACCACACCCCATTAGAATGATTATAATGAAAAAGACTGACAATACTAAGTGTGATAGGGTGGTAGAACAACTGGAATGCTCTTACACGTCTAGCATGACTATAAATCTGCACAACCCTACTATAAATGTTTTACTGGATCTAAGCATGCATACTTTCTATGACCCAGCAATTCTACTCCAAGAGACAGCCAAGAAAAATGTATGTATACACCACCAAAATATATATAGGATAGTCGTGCAGTGTTATTTATAACTGTCAAAAGCAAAAAATAAATAAAAAGATCCAAATGCCCACCAACCATAAAATGAATAAACTGTGGTATATTCATGTGATAGGATATGACACAGCAATGAAAAAGATCAAACTGCTATACACAACATGAATGACCCCACAGATTTCACTTCAGTTGAAATAAGCTAGATACAAAAGAGTACATAACGTATTATTACATTTAAATAAAGTTCAAAAACAGGTAAGACTGATCTATGATGGCAGAGTTCAGAATACTTATTAGCTTTAGGAAGGAGTACTGAGTAAAAGGAGGTTTGAGGGAGCCTCTGGGGTTCTGAAATGGGCTACATGTTCTAGCTTCTGGTTACTATATAGATTTTTGTGCAAACATTTATCCAGCTACACTACCCATTTAGGGGGTGTAGTGTTAACTGTTGTCTATACCTCAATAAACACAAAGGAGATTTAAAAATCAAATAAAAAGAATGTCTTTTAAACTTTCATTTCTCTTCTTTTTAAAATCAGTATAAAGCACTGATTGACATGGGGGGAGTGGTAAAAAACCTAAAATGTTTCCTCAGGTCAACCATTAAATAATGTGATTAACTTAATTTGAACCAATTAATGTTGAAAATAAAAGTTCAGTGGCATAGCTTTGATATTTATAATTTAGCACAATCTAAACAGAGTCAATTAAATTAGCCTCTAAATTAAAATATACAGGATTGTTACAGGACAATTACATATTCTAAAATAAACTCAGAGATCTCTTTCAGAGATAGATATGCAGAACAATTCTTGAAATATTTATGAAGAAGAAATGTCTTTAAATCTTTAGAAGTCTCCTACCATAAAGGAATATACCCAAAGGAATAAAATATATTTATGCCTTGAACTAGTAGCATTAAATGACATCTTCATGAGCTAAAGGAGTTAATCCAGGTTTTAAAAGTATCCACAATTACTTGGAGCATGACCTTCTCGTATCTGTAGATTCTGTTTCTTCTTTGTTCGTTTCTTCATGTGTTTCTTTGCCCCTGAATAGCTTTCTTAATCTTGACTGATCTGCTATACTAGAAACACAGCCCTTTTAAATGACCTGAATGCCAGGACTCAGAAAAGTCCTTTAACTCTGAGCAAATACAAACTTTGTTTTGCAACGAATACCTTTTAACCTGTCTGAATATTCACTTTTTAAAGTCCTAGAAACTATTCAGGTAAAATGGCCACTGTTACAAAGTTTTGGCTATACTTGAAAGACACATATCCAGTATCACAGCCTCCTAATAAAATGCATGTTTGGTTTATGTAATATTCTCAAGGTCACTCATCTACAGTGTGAATAATTCTTGCTAAAAGGTTATACCACAGACTATCTAAATATTTTCTTGCACTGAATTCTTTTCCATTCTGCTAAATTTTTATTCACTCACTTTTTGACTTTGTATGTAAAATGCCATAAATCATGTTCAGTCTACCTATAAGAACTGTGTTCTCTATAATTACTAAGGGTTAAGAGAGATGCAGCTGACAGTGCCGACTGGCAAGCGTGAAGGACAAGTGAGCATACCGATAACGAAGTTGGCCTTGGAGGCTGACTGCCCATACTGTTGCTCAATGTATTTGGGTTTATAGGTCACCATTCCAAATAAAGAGTTGAACTGAACAGTGCTTGCACACAAATACAACAGGTACAGTGGATTTCCAAAAAGATTCTTTAGTGATGGAAGAAAATCTGTAAGACAAAAATAACACGGATAAATTAGAGTCACTGTTACACTTGGCGGAAGATACAGCCTTGGCAGCAGGGCACAGATGCCTAAGCCCCACTGTCACAGTTATCAGGAGTATTTACAATGTGTTGCGCGTGTGCGCGCGCGCGCGCACACACACACACACACACACACACACACACACACACACACACACTATGGATATTAAACACTGCCCTCAGTCAAGACTGAGATCTGTCAGGTTTACATAGAGACATAAGCACTTGCATGAAGCATATAGTTTAGATTACAGTTAGAGGTGTAAGACAGACAGGGATAGATTCCTCTAAATGATATGGGAAAAAGGAAAAAGGGACGAGAATATTCCCTCACTCCAGAGCTGAAAGTCATTGGCAGGGTATCAAGAACTTCAGTTTTCTGGTCCCTATTCTTCAAACTTGGGTAATGGTCATGGAGAAAGAAATATGCAAATTACCTCCATTTAATTTAATGAACTTTAGTGTAAGAAATGAGCTTTGGCATTCTCCCTTCTTCTTATTATGTAGCTAAAGAGTTTGAAATGTGAAGATTTTCTATAAATGTAAATATTGCTTGCTGGGCCCAAATGCGAAGGACCAATCTTCCTCATAGCCAGCCACCCTTTTCTATGTGGAAGGAATTCATTCTACCACGTCTAGCTTTTTGCCCTACAACACACTCATTCCCTTGGTCACTCCCTTGGTCACTGGTGGGAAACATGCACTGACACACGTTTGTCAAATGGCTGAACCTCATCTGTTAAAAAGGCCACAAGCTCTGAAGACTCACTATCTTCTGTCCTCCATACTGATGTGAAGTAGCAATCCCATATGGGGCGACTGCAAGGTTGAACTTGAAGCAGTGTAAGGGTGGGAATGTCATCAAGAAGATTACCAATACTTTAGGTTATGTTCCCTAATCCACTCTCCAGTAATAAAGCTGATTTTGTAATCTTCAATTCTGCTTCCTGTACAATCTCTCAATTTTTCTGAACAAATGATGGGGAGAGAGGGGTATTATTTATAGATCTCCTATAGAGTCTCAATGGAAAACTGAAAGGGATTCAAAATCAAGGAGAATATGGCTCACCTCTTGCCATTTCCATTATTTTTGACTTTTCTCCAAGGGGTGTTTGGTAGTCTGGATGATCATCCATAATAAACTTGGATTTCTCAGAGGAGGAATCGGAATCCTCTCTACTTCGGGGTCTAGGTAGACTCTTTGGTAAACACCAGAAAGGCACAGCTGCAAGAAGACTTACAATTCCTGCTATTAGATAACCCAGCCACCAGGCACCTACCCACTGAGGATCCTTGGGAGTAATGGTTATATGATCTGAAAGAGAGAGGGGATGGCTAAATAGCATACACAGCAAAGCTGGTGTGTTGAAATAAGCCTATATTCTAAACAAAATCCTAGCATTAGCTCTATCATATCATAAAATACCTAATAATTCATGCATGATAACTTTCTAGTCTGAACATTATCATCATCTTGCTTTTTTGAAGGGAACAAGGTGTTTCTAGAACATGATGCTTTTCTTCTTTTGTTCCTTAGATTTGAAATATAGAGTCTAAATACTGGAAGAGTGGCTCTCTGCTCTGCCCTTGGGTTCTGCAGAAGGACACCTGGGTCCACGGCAGGAGGAAGGAAACATGTGAGAGAGAATTATGAGGGCTCAAAACCTTCTACCAGCTACCCCATATCAGCACCACTTTCATCTGGTTCACCAATAGAACGTCTAATATGTCACTCAAAGAAAGAGCTAAATGCTACAACTTCTGGTCCAAATCCAGTCTAAACCATTCAGAATGTTATTTAATAAATGACGCTTAATAATACCTCAGAGATATTTGAGGTCTGAAGCAAGATTTGTATATATAAATAAAATGTCAATATCTTATTCATCATAAAAACTTTATTTTTGACACCATTTTTTAACTACAAGGTAAGTACTGATGAATAAAATCAAGTGTTTTTTCTTTTCTATATAAATAACTCATAAAGCATGTAACAGGTTTAACTCCACCACATTCTATGAGAACAAAATAAATGCACATCCTTTGACAACTAGGCTCAATTACCATTACATTATATATGATAAAATGTTCATACTAGTTCATCACTGCATCTTCATTGCTTCCCGTTAACAATTTCCCTCTGTACCACTCATCACACCTATGCTTTCTTATCTGTACCAATCTCCATGACAAGATTTTAAGAAACTCAAGGAATTCAACTACTATCTTGTTCACTATCTGGGGGTAGAACAGCACCTGGGATAGATGTAAAACTAATGAAATTAATAAATAAATGAATGAATAAGTAAAATTTTTGGAATGTGTCTTTGTTTATCTGATAAAAAAGGAAAATTAATGCAAGAGTTTTGCACTTAATTTTAACACAAAAGGATTTCAAAATGCAATTTCAGAATTTTTATAAGGGAAACTTGGGGGCGCCTGGGTGGCTCAGTGGGTTAAATGTCTGACTTTGGCTCAGGTCATGATCTCACGGTTCCTGGGTTTGAGCCCCGCATCGGTTTCTGTGCAGACAGCTCAGAGCCTGGAGCCTGTTTCAGATGCTGTGTCTCCCTAACTCTATGTCCTTCCCCTGCTCATGCTCTGTCTCTGTTTCAAAAAATAAATAAAAACTATTAAAAAATTTTTTAAAAAAGGAAACTTGTTTTCTTGTTTTTAACAGCTTTTTGACGTTATTTATAAAGAAAGAAAAATAATGCTCATTTCTAGGAGGTACATCTCACAAGGAAAGAAACAAGTTAATAGCTATGGAAAGATGAGGTCTGCCATTTATTTCCTCCATAAACACTTTCTCAGGGGGTAAGGCAGTCTCACTGTAATATGCTTCCACCTGAAAATGATTTGTAAAGAATGAATGTCGGTTGCCAAAAGAGTTTCAATTCTTGGTCTTCCTGGCAAATCTACAAAATACATGATCAATTGATGTGACTGTCATGTTGATACACCTGAACCTACAAGAGCCAACAAGAAGCCACAGTTTTAAGTCCTAACTATGCTGGAATGTGTTTGAACTGGCAAACCAGAGGTGAAAAAGGATACATCTGAATAACAAACCACGGGTCGTCCATTTCTAATTACTGCCCATTTTTCATATTTCATTTATTAATGTACGTGGTGATTATATCAACAAATTTTCAGTGGATTATTTTCATTCTAGGAAAGATTACCATCCTGTCATTTTATAAAAAGGGAATCTGATATTTTTTACATCGTCCCCATTTAAAAAATTGCAGTGAAGGAGATAAATAAATAAACAAAAATAAACTTCCTTACCCAGGTTTACAAAGCCAATGTCAACATACAGTTTGGCACATAATGAGCCTAGCAGGAAGCCAAAGATTGGTCCTATAATTGCAACCGTCTGCACACACCCTGCACCAAAAAAAGAGGGGGTGGGTGGAGCATTTCTCTGCTTTTGTAAATTAATACATTTTTAAACAAGAAATATGAGTGAAATCCAGTTAGTAGCTGAAAATATTTCATCAACTCTTCACTTAAATGTGATTAATTTGTCCATTTTTTTCAACCTTATTGAATCAGGAAATAAGTCCTTCTCAGCTTTGGAAGAAGAATGAACACTTGGAAAGCATTAATTAACTCTTAGAAAGTAACACCAAGACTCTGAAGAAGCTAATTTCTCCCAAATGAAGCAAACTTTACTGATTAGGATTAGATTTCCCCCAGTGATAAAAAAAAAAAAATCAGAAATATACTATTTTGACGGTCTTTCAAAACCTTTTTGTGGCTGGTTAAGCATTAAGAGTCATTTTGACATTAAAATCGATTTCTTCCATCTTAGTGAAAAAGTGCATGCGTTCAGAGTCTGTGAGAGGGTGGTAACTAGGCAGATGCCTGGATGCAGCCAGCAAAAGGAGCCAGACCTCGGAGTGCAGGGAGGTGCTCTTTGGAACAATCATGACCAGCCTCGGCAGCTATAGCAGGAAAGTGGAGCAGATTGTCTACATGACATAATTTCTGGTTGCCAGAAACGTAACTCTTCCTTGCAAAGTATCTACAATATGTCTTTCATTTCACCATAGAGCTTGATACACATATTCCCTGGCAGATTAATTTAAATTAATAAGAGGAGTAAATGACAGTTACCAAAACCTTTTCAGAAGAGAAGAAAGGGTGAAGAGAGTGAGGAGGAAGGGGACTCCTTGATATATGCCTGCAACTCTTGGCTTGCAATCTTTCCTCTAGTCTCCAGAGCCATTGCCTAGCAACTTCTATTCCAATTCCTGATTTATGCTGCAGTTTTCCATTAGAGCAGGTAACCTGTTTTTAATTATAGCCTGCCTGACTGTAATCAGAGCCCTCTGGAGTTTCGTGTGCATAGCCAGGGAAGAACTATACTGTGGAGCTAGCCACACTCATTCTCAATGAATTTCAATCTTGTCCTTCTGTCCCTTGAAGGCCAGGCCCTCAAAGATCAGAACCCCAAGAAATCAAGATTGATGTGTGAAATAGAGAAAAATTTAGTTTCTAAGACATAAGAGGCACTCAGTAAATACTACTTAGGTGCATCTGGACTTGGAGTTTGCTTTTGCTATACTTTGTTTTTTGTGTGTGATTTTAGCTGCTGGTCTATCCACTGGGACCATCCAGACATGTGTTCATCTTAGACCATGCTCTCATCCTTTCTGTGTTTTCCTTTATTCATTAATACCTGCTACTGATAACTCAAAATTCCTTGCTGCCTATCCATCATAGGAAAAAAGATGCTTTAAATAATCAGGGATTATATCTAAGAAAGCAATTTTTAGGGCTCTGGAGACAAATATATATATATAAATGACACCTAAATGCTTGAGTAGCACAGTTAACCCAATAAAAAGGACCTATGAAATCTGAAGTCCATAAAGATAATTGTACAAAGTCGTACATGATTGCAATTGATCTTATAGTTATTTTCTTTTACTCTGATGTTCTTTCTCTAATGTGACAGGTCCTTCTAACGCAACTTTCTTCATCATCTAAATCCTCAGTGTGGACATCAGAAATGTGTGAACCTCAATATGGGAACTGGATATGAAGTATAACACCCTATTCCACACCATATTTAGCTGGGAATGGAGTTGAGGGAACCAGATACACTGTTTCCCAAGAAGATGAATGGGGTAAGCATTACCAATATAGAAAGCAGAATTGTCTTCACTGGCAAAATCATCAAGGTAGGCGATGCCTAGAGGCTGAATAGGAGTTTCCCCAATTCCGCGAAGAAGGTTCCCCAGGAAAACATAAACCCACATGGAAGAACTGGCATCAATTTCACATTCTTGAAAGGAAAGCAAACAAGAGTGAAATTAGATCAGTATCAAAGTTAAATACTTATTCTGCATTTCTACAAGCTGTCCTAAAAATTGGATTAGAATGTAAAAGTGAAATGTGCAACAGATTTAATTTGATAGGAGTCTGAGCAAGACTGGAAAATATTTTGTCCTCAATATTTTAGGCAATGTAAATCCCCAGACATTTTGATAAAGGGACTCTTGTTTCTGATGCCTTGTTTCTTACTTTCTCTTCTCTTTTTATTTTATACTTATACTGAGTACTCTGGATTCTTTAAAAAATGTTTTTAATGTTTATTTTTTTATTTTTGAGACAGAAAGAAACAGCACAAGCTGGGGAGGGGAAGAGAGAGGGAGACATAGAATCTGAAACAGGCTCCATGCTCTGAGCTGTCAGCACAGAGCCTGATGCTGGGCTTGAGCCCATGGGCTACGGGATCATGACCTGCGCTGAAGTCGGCACTTAACCGACTGAGCCACCCAGGAGCCCCAGTACTTTGAATTCTTATGCTCCAGTAACATTCAATATTCTGTCTGGGACAAAACACACAATTTTGAACAAAGGCATTTCTCACCTTAATCTTTAAACTTTTCTATTTTTCCACAGAAATCCCTTATAATTTTATTGCTGACCAAATTTTATCTGAAATTCAAAACTTTATATTGGCGATACTTCAACTTTGGACAGCATTACAATCGTATGTTAGTGAATGGCCATTTTTAGGGCTCAGGTTTAGGAAACAAAGTCACATAAAAATTTAAAACCCTATATGCTTAGTAATATAACTATTCTAACAATAGGAACCTTTTGGCTGTATTCTTAGAAATTCAAAGCTAACAATTTTAAAATGTTTTTGTAGAAGTCATGTCTTGATATAATCAGGTAAAGCTGGAGAATTACTCCCACATCTCAAGTGAAATATACTTTGAAGAGTTTGATCGCTTTAATAAAAGTGATAATATTATTTATCTCCAACAATTACCGCTTCTGAGTGCTCCTTTTCTGCCAGGCACTGGGATGAGTGGTTTGTAGGCATTTTTAAATTAAATCCCTATAAGAATCATATGAGGTAAGAGTTATTTCCACTTATTAGTAGCCCTTAAAGTAAAACTTGAATGTAAAATATGCGTTTTTTGGAATTGGGATGAATTCTTTTGGGCAGATGAATCATACTGCGTAATAGACAAGACTATTGTATAGTCATGTTGCTTCTAATACTGCCTCTTCTAAAAATGTAGCCAACTGACCAAGCATTTTTCACTTATGTTTTCTAGATTTCTACTCCACTCCCAAAAATATAATGTGAATTCTTTTTCCAAACAGTTGATCTTAATGTCAATTCTACCTCTAACATTTGTGTGATCCCAAGATGCTTGTTGGTAGGAAAATCTTGTAGACACGTAAAGATAGATTAAATCTGTGTTTTCCAAAACACACATATGGCTACTGAAAAGTAAATTAATTAAAGTTACAGAAAAGTAAAAATTCAGTTCCTTAGTCGCACTAGCTATATTACAGAAATCAATAGTCACATGTGCTAATGGCTACTGTTTTGGACAGCATAGATATAGAACAGTCCTATTGTCACAGAGAATTCTTTTTGACAGCTCTGCTCTCCAGTGTGGTGGGAATGGGGATTGTAGGTGGAGCATTTTTGAGAAGAGTCCTATTTTCACCCCGCTATCATATGGATAAACTTTGTGTTCAACAGATCTGATGTTCACACAGATCTATGACTTTAAGGGAGCAGGACCTCATTTAAAGGACAGAATAAGATTGTGAGTCTTATATTGTATACCTGTCTAATAACTTGTCTCTACATTAAAAATATTTTTTAAGTTTGTTTATTTATTTATTTTGAGAGAGAGAGAGAGAGGGAGAGAGAGAGAGAGAGGAGGGGAGAGAGAGGGAGGATCCCAAGCAGGCTCTGCCTGACCTGGGGCTCAATCCCATGACCATGAGATCTTGATCTGAGTGGAGATCAAGGTTGGATGCTTAATTGACTGAGCCACCCAGGTGTCCCATATTAAAAATTTTTTTAATTCCCACCTGTAGACGCTATGTTTCTCTTAACATTAAAGTTTTAAATATTTTCTAATTAGTTGTACTGCCATTTATATCATCTTTCCTATCAAAACCAAAAATAAAATATCTTTGATGACTGTACACTATGTGGAGGTGAAAGTCCAAACCCACATTTCACACTCTTCTTCCAGAGGGCTTTTCTTCTTCTTTTCATACAGCAGAGTGGGGTACATTTTTTACATGTTTACATCTTCCCTACCTTCCTGTTTCATATTTCTATTAATCCTCTGGCCCTTCCCTTCATTCAAATAACCAGACCTCTGGAGTTCATTGCTCAGAAAAATGACATCTCAGAAGAAAGCCTTGATGATAATATTAAGAGAAAGAAAAGGTTTTATGGTATAGATAAAAGATTTGCATGACTAGCAGGTAAAGAAAAGAGAAGCTTCCACACTGCCTATACAGCAATCTGTAGGCCAGGAACAGGGAGTGAGGTGGAAGTAATGAGGGGAAGCGCTGAGCATGTCAATGCTCAAGGGCAGTGGAGAGAGGGCATCTGAGCTCCTGCCTGTGTATCATCCCAGAGACGTGGCAAACACATGTGGGGAGATTTATAGATTCCCTGAGCAGGAAGAACCTGGGCCACCATGGTAGAGCCCAGGGAGGTAGCAAAACCCAAAAGATAAGATGGCTACCTCTGTAGTACATTGTGGCTAAGTGTCCTGCTTTTGGCTCCTCAAAAGGTTTCCAAGAGACGAATTCCACGTTCCCAAGGTTGGCTCACACAAAGCATTGCTATACAATACACATCAGTCATATGGAATTCTAGACATCCTGACAAAATTCCCTGCATCCTGTCTTGTGTAGAAAACAGGATTATTCCCAAGTTTCCAGGATTGTCACATCTGCATCAGGAAGAGCTGCTGTGCTAACATAAAGGACCTAAAGGTAGACATGGGATGGCCCTGAAGTGACCAAACACTGTGGCCAGAAGATTTTTTTATTTTTTATTTTTCAGAGGGATTTAAAATATCTAAGTTGAGAGGGGACCAATAACACCAAGAGGGTCACTCCCACAACTTCCCCCTTTGCTTTTATGTAACCTCCCTAGAATGTAAGCAAACCCCGGGGAAAGGTAGGTTAGCAACAAGTTGAGTGAGATTCAATTTTTCCCATTCTGATGGAAATGTGCTGAACTCAGAAGTTAAATTGAGACCTTGGGAAGAATATATTTCATTTGTATCTGAACACTGGACTGAGATTTGTATGTGCTAAGCTAGTTTTATCCTAATTTCGTGGCCCACCTTATTTAGAACTGTGGGAAGCTTTTCTCAGTTGCCAGAAATTAATGTGCTTTACATAAGCTTTTATTCTCTGAATATTTCTTCAGATCTCATCATATACTGCCTTATATTCTAGGAATTTTTATGGCATTATAGTATCTCAATTGAAGTAGTAAACCTTTTGACAGAAAAACATCATATATATATTTTTGTTCATACTAGAGCAATATAGAGTCTTTATAAAAAACTATCTTATTCAAGTAAAAAATCGTCTTACCATCACTTCTTTTGGGTTGTGATTTTTCTGTAATTGAGATAGGTAATTGATTGTCTGACTCCAGGAGACATGGAGAGATGCTGAGAGTGGAATTAGAGAGAGGAGAATACTTTTCATATCTGTACCTGAAAAAGGAGTGTTTTCTTCACTACAGATTCATTTAACATCATACCAAAAATATTAAATGTACACTACATGACTCATTATGGAACCTGTTTGAATTTGCAACTACCCTTGAATCTGAATCACTAAACCAAACCAGTATTTAACAGCAAAGTGCCCTGAAGAGATAGCCAGAAAGTCTCATTCATAGGTACTGCACCATATCTCAACAGTGTAGTAAAAGAAAATAAAAGAATTATTCACATTCATTTTAATGTATAAATAATGACTATAAATCACCTACTCTCTTTGTGAAAAGTATAAATAATGACTATAAATCACCTACTCTCTTTGTGAAAAAATGTCCAATGTTTGATAAAATCATGACTATCTCCAAATCAGAGGAAAAGCAATAGTTTAAAAACTATGGTGCTGTACGCTGTATTTAGAGTTGTAAATTTAGTAGAATGACTGCACTGCTGATTCTAGAGAATTGATGATGATATGTGGGTTTTTAAAAAACTTTAAAAAAAAACTCTTAAAATTCCAGTTAGTTTACATATACTGTAATATTAGTTACAGGTATACAATATATTTTTTTGTAACTCAACACTTCCATACAATACCTGATGCTTATCATGACCACTTCACTCCTTAATCCTAATCACCTATTTAACTCTCCCCCACTCAACTCCTTTCTGGTAACCATCAGTTTGTTCTCTATAGTTAAGAGTCTGTTTCTTGGTCTCTCTCTCTTTCTCCCTCTCCCCGCTTTGATCATTTGTTTTGCTTCTTAAATCCCACATGAGTGAAATCATATGGTATTTGCCTTTCTCTAACTGACTTATTTCACTCAGCATAATACTCTACCTCAATCCATGTCATTGCAAATAGCAAGATTTCATTCTTTTTTAGGGCTAAATAATATTCCACCAAAATATATATTATATAATAATAAAATACATATGGTACTTCTTCCTTATCCATCCATCAGTCAATAGACACTTGGGCTGTTTCCATAATTTGGCTATTATGGATAATAGTGCTATGAATACCAGGGTGCATGTAACTGTTTAGATTAGTATTTTTGTATTCTTTGGGTAAATACCTAGTAGTGCAACTGCTAGATCATAACATTTTGAGGAATCTTCATACAGTTTTCTATAGTGCCTGCACTACTTTGCACTCTAACCAACAGTGCAGGAGGGTTCCCCTTTCTCCACAACCTTGCCAACACCTGTTGTTTCTTGGGTTGTTGATTTTAGCCATTCTGACAGGTGTGAGGTGGTATCTCACTGTAGTTTTAATTTGTATTTCCCTAATGATAAGTGATATTCAGCATCTTTTCATATGACTGTTGGCCATCTGGATGTCTTTGGAAAAATGTGTATTCATGTCTTTTTTAATTGGACTTTTAAATTTTTAATTGGATTATTTGTTTTTGAGTGTTGAGTTTTATAAGTTCTTTAGAGATTTTAGGTACTAACCCTTTATCAGATATGTCATTTGCAAATATCTTTTTCCAGCCCATAGGTTGCTTTTTAGTTTTGTTGATTGGTTCCTTCACTGTGCAGAACCTTTTTATTTTGCTGAAATACCAATAGTTTATTTTTGCTTTTGTTTCCCTTGCTTCAGGAGACATATTTAGAAACAGTTGGTACTTTTTTAATGTTTATTTGTTTTTGACAGAGATATAGATTGAGTGTGAGCAGGGGAGGGGCAGAGAGAGAGGGAGTCACAGAATCTGAAGCAGGCTACAGGCTCTGAGTTGTCAGCACAAAGTCCAATGCAGGGCTTGAACTCAGGAGCTGTGAGATCATGACCTGCGCTGAAGTCGGATGCTTAACCGACTGAGCCACCCAGGTGCCCCAGAAATTGGTACTTCTGATGCCAAAGTTTACTGCCCGTGTTCTCCTCTATGATTTTTCTGGTTTAAGGTCTCACATTTAGGTCTTTAATGCATTTTGATTTTTGGGTGTGGCATAAGAAAGTAGTCTAGTTTCTTTCTTTTGCATATTGCTGTCGTTTTCCAAACACCATTTGTTGAAGAGACTGTATTTTCCCTATTGGATATTCTTTCCTGCTTTGTCAAAGACTGCTGACCATACAGTTGTGGGTTCATTTCTTGGTTTTCTATTCCATTTCATTGATCTATGTGTCTGTTTTTGTGCTGGTACCATGTTGTCATGATTACTGCAGCTTTGTAACATAACACAAGTCTGGAACTGTGATGCTTCCAGTTTTGCTTTGCTTTTTCAAGGTAGCTTTGGATATTTGGGGTCTTTTGTGGTTTCATACATATTTTAGGATTCTTTGTTCTAGGTCTGTGAAAACTGCTGTTGGTATTTTGATAGGGCTTGCATTAAATCTGCAGATTACTTTGGGTAGTATAGACATTCCAATCCATGAGCATGGAATGTCATTCCATTTATTTGTGTCATCTTCAATTTCTTTCCTCAGTGTTTTATAGTTTTTAGAGTACATGTCTATTATGTTAAGGTATGTTCCCTTCAAATCTACTTTGTTGAGGATATTTTATCATGAAAAGATTTGTGCTTTGTCAAATGCTTTCTTTTTTGCATCTATTGTAATAATCATATGGTTCTAATCCTTTCTTTTGTTAATGTGGTATATCATATTGATTCATTTGTGAATACTGAACCACCCTTGATCCCACTTGATCATGGTGAATGATTTTTTTTTTTAATTTTTTTAATGTTTTTATTTATTTCTAGGAGAGAGAGAGAGACAGCATGAGCAGGGGAGGGTCAGAGAGAGAGGGAGTCACAGACTGAAACAGGCTCCAGGCTCTGAGCTGGCAGTCAGCACAGAGCCCGACGCGGGGCTTGAACCCACGAACCCGCGAATCATGACCTAAGCGAAAGTCGGACGCTTAACCGACTAAGCCACCCAGGCGCCCCAGATCATGGTGAATGATTTTTTTTAAACATGTTATTGGATTTGGTTTGCTAGTATTTTCTTGAGAACTTTTGCATCTATGTTGATGAGGGATATTGGCCTATAGTTCTCTTTATTAGTGGAGTCTTTATCTGGTTTGGTATCAGGGTCATGCTGGTCTCATAGAGTGAATTTGGAAGTTTTCCTTCCTTTTCTATTTTTTGGAATAGTTTGAGAATAGGTATTAGCTCTTCTTTAAATGTTTGGTAGAACTCCCCTGTGAAGGTATCTGGACTTTTGTTTCTGGGGAGGTTTTTATTACTGATTTGGTATCTTTGCAGGTTATAGGTCTATTAAAGTTTTCTATTTCTTCCTGTTTCAGTTTTGGTAGTTTATGTTTCTAGGAATTTGTTGGCATATAGTTTTTATATTACTATCTCATAATTGTTTACATTTCTATGATGTTATTTGTTATTTCTCCTCTCTCATTTGTGATTTTATTTATTTGGGAACTTTCTCTTTTCTTTTAGATAAGTCTGACTAGGTGTTGATCAATTTTGTTAATATTTGCAAAGAACCAGCATCTGGTTTCATTGATCTGGCTATATTGTTTTGTTTTTAGTTTCTGTATCATTTATTTCTGCTCTAATATATTTATTTCCCTCCTTTTGATGGCTTTAGATTTCATTTGTTATTTTTTCTAGCTCCTTTAGGTATAAGGTTAGGTTGTTTGAAATTTTTCTTGTTTCTTGAGGTAGGTCTGTATCACTATATACTTCCTTCTTAGAATACCTTTTGCTGTGGGAAGCCTGGGTGGCTTAGTCAGTTAAATGTCCCACTTGGCTCAGGTCATGATCTCACAGTTCATGAACTTGAGCCCAGCTTTAGGCTCTGTGCGGACAGCTCAGAGCCTAGAGCCTGCTTCAGATTCTGTGTCCCCCTCACTTTCTGACCCTCCCCCACTTGCACTCTCTCTCTGTCTCTGTCTCTCTCTCTCAAATATAAACAAACATTAAAAAAATTTTAAAAAATAGCTTTTGCTGTATCCCAAAGGTTTTGGACCATCATGCTTTCATTTTCATTTGTTTCCATGTATTTTTTTTTCTTTCATTTCCTGGTTGACTCATTCATTGTTCAGTAGCATGTTATTTAACCTTTACGTATTTGTGGTTCTTTTCAAATTTTTTCTTGTGGTTGACTTTTACTTCATAGTGTTATGGTCAGTGTATGGTTGATTTCAATTTTTTTTTGAAGACTGATTTGTGGCCTAATAGATAATTCTCTATTCTGGAGAATATCTTATGTGCACTTGAAAACAATATGTATTCTGCTCTTTTAGGATGAGATGTTCTGAATATATCTAAATCCATCTGGTCCAGTGTGTCATTCAAAGCCATTTTTTCCTTGTTTACTTTCTGCTTAGATGATCTGTCCATTGAGGTAAGGAGGGTGTTAAAGTCCCTTACTCTTATTGTATTATTATCAATTAGTTCCTTTATGTTTTTTATTATTTTATATATTTGGGTGTTCCAATGTTGGTTGCATAAAAATTGCTAGATCTTCTTGTTGGAATGTCCCCTTTATTATGAGACAGTGCCCTTCTTTGTCTCTTGTTACAGTCTTTGTTTTAAAGTCCATTTTGTCTGATATAAGTATTGCTACTCTGGGTTTTGACTTGGATGTCAAATCCATTTGCATGTTAAATGTTTCTCCATCCTCTCACTTTTAATCTGCAAGTGTCTTTAGGTCTAAAATGAGTCTCTTGTAGGCAGCATATAGATGGATTTTTTTAAAACATTCTGACACCATATGTCTTTTATTAGTTAGTCCATTTATATTCATAGTAGTTATTGATAGATATGTATTTACTGCCATCTTATTATTTGTTTTGTCATTGTTTCTGGAGATTTTTCTGATCTTTTCTTGTCTTTGTCATGTTTGGTCTCTCCTTTGCACTTTCTTGCAGGGCTGGTTTAGTGGTCACAAACTCCTTTAGTTTTTGTTTGTCTGGAAAACTTTCTCTCTCCTATTCTGATTGATAACCTCGCTGGACAGAGTATTCTTGGTTACAGATTTTCCCCATGTAGCACTTTGACTATATCATGCCACTTGCTTCTGACTTGCCAAGTTTCTGTTGAGAAATTTGCAACTAGCCTTATCGAGTCTTCCCTTATAAGTTAAGGACTTATTTTGACTTTCTGCCTTTAGTTTCTTTATCATTATATTTTGCAAATTTAATTACAATACGTCTTTTTGGCTTGCTTTTGTTGATTTTGATGGGAGTTTTCTGTGCCTCTTGGATTTGGATGTCTGTTTCCTTCCCTAGATTTCAGCTATTATTTTCCTCAAAAAATTTTTCTGCACCCTTTTTTCTCTCTTCTTCTAGGACTCCTACACTATGAATGCTTTTACATTTGATGGAATTACTGAATTCCTATGTATATTCTCATGTTCCATAATTCTATCTCTCTTTTGTTCAGCTTCATTATTTTCCATTGTTTTGTCTTCTAGGTTACTAATTCATTCCTCTGCTTCTTCCAGATGCTGATTATTTCATCAAGCCTTGTTTATTGCACTCTTCATTTCTGATTCTTTTTTTAACACTGTTATCTCTGTGGTAAGAATCTCACTGATTTCTTCTATTCTCATTCTCTATCAGGTATATTATAACTGCTTCACTTAGATCTCTGGCTGTGGCCTTATCTTGTGCTTCCATTTGGGATAAATTCCTCTATCTTTGCATTTTGCCTAAGTCTGTGTCTTCTTCTCTGTGTTAGAAAAGCCAATTATGTCTCCTGTGCCTGAAAGTAATGATTTTATGAAGAGGTTATGAAGTGTTCAGGGCCTAGTGCTTAAGCGGGTGTCTCAGGCATGTGCTGCATGTGTTTTGCTGTTTTGTTGTAGCTGATCTATCCTTCAGGCCAGTTGTCATCCTCAGGGGCTCTTGTTACCTGCTGCAGGCAGTGTTTACTCCCTAGCCTGAATGTGGTGAGTTTTACCTAGGTGTGCTGTGGTTTAGTCATGAAATGAGACTTGATACTGCTTCTGTCAGAACTGAGGCCCTGGAGAACTCTGGTAGGGAGACATGGTGTGGGCAGGGTTTTATGCTGGTCTTCTGAGGGTGGAGCCTGCTGCACTGGGACTGAGCAAGCTTGATGGAGTAGAGCAGTCCTGCCAGAGCACAGGGGTGTGGCGCTTGGTATAAGCAAGTTAGGAAGCCAGTGTTGGTGCTGTGTTGCTTCTAGCAGATGGTTCTGTGTTTATGCTGAGGGACAGTGGGGAAGGGCAATGGAACCAGCCAGCTCCTTTGTTCTGAGAGGCATCTCTGTGAATGTGGTCTCTAAGGGATCTCTCAGGAATGTGCTCCAAGCTAAACAAGAAGAGAGAAAAATTTCACCCCTGTGTGCTCCAGGTGCTCTTCAGATCGCTGTTTCCATGCTGTATGCCCCTGACTTGTTTGCCTGCCTTCTTTCCAGGAGCAGCACAGTGCCCTCTGGACTCTGTTAGCCAGGCCTACTGACCTTTAAACTCCAAACTGTATGCCCTACTAGTTGCAAGAACTTATGAGGTTCAGCCTCTCTTTTTTTCCACGCCAATGGCTTTGGAGAAACTTTCTCCTTGTACATTCCCCTGTGTGTTCTTCTCTCTCTTGCCTTCTCTGTGACCACAACTACCTCCCTTCTGCAGCACCTGTGATTCATTTCTCTCCTATACCACATCTCTGCACTTCCTACCTTCTTCCATGTGGCCTCTCTGTGGAGTTTGTTCTGTCAGTCTTCAAGTTGGTTTCTGGGGTATTTAGGATGATTTGACAGTTATCTATCTGTGTTCATGGGATGAGGTGAGCCTAGGGTCTGCCTATTTTGCTGCCATCTTCCTCTCCCCTGATAAAAGGGGATTTTTGAACTATTTATCTGGATGGTACTTTTTCTAGGGTTTTTTGTTCTGGCTCTAAGTTATTTCTAATTCCATTCTTTCCTCTGATGTAAGGTTACAATGGCAGCTAGACTGAAAAGCCAATGCTGAATGGTAGCAATGTGATAATTCTATCTTCAGTTCTGCAGCCATGCTCCCTCTCAAATTATCTGTCATGAGCCAATTCCTCTGCTCCACTGCACCCTCCAAAAAGAGGTACCTGATAAAAGGACAACACAATAGCATCTTTTTCTTAACATCATCGTCATTCTCTTTTTGTTCAGGTACCATGTGACTAAAGACTAGTAATCAGAGTAATATTTGTAATATTAGCAATAACAATCATGTAAGAAAAAGATGTGTTGAGTTTTTAAAATATACAGACTGATAGATGGGTCACCTTATATCAGTTTTGGATAATCTATACCTTGCTAGGTCCATGGAGCCCAAAAAAAAGTAAGAACAGGGGCACCTGGGTGGGTCAGTCAGTTAAGTGTCTGACTTTGGCTCAGGTCATGATCACACGATTCATGGGTTCAAGCCCTGAGTCAGGCTCTGTGCTGACAGCTAGCTCAGAGCCTGGAGCCTATTTCAGATTCTGCATCTCCCTCTCTCTGACCCTCCCCTGCTCACGCTGTGTCTCTCTCTCTCAAAAATAAATAAAACATTAAAAAAAAAAAGAAAAAGAACATTTTTTTTTTTTAGTATCTGAAGAATAGAATTTTAATAGGCAGGAAGGGGCGTGAACTTAGAAGAACAACTCTCAAAACTGGGAAATGAATCTGTATAGGAACTCTGCAGACATTGACCTTTCTATGACCTGTTCTATGATGAACAATGCAGATACAAAGCCAGATAATATCCTGGTCAGCCATGAGTAACAATTATGGGTTGAATATTCAATTTACATTCTCAAAGTAAGAATAATTTTGTATTTATGTTAGTATTTAAGGGAAGAAGTTCAGAGTTTTTGTTACTTTTATCATATGGTTCTCTGACCAAAATAAGTTTTTTTGACCAAAATAATTTAAGAACCACTTAATGAGGATAACTGTCAATTCTTAGCTATGCAAGAAAACATTTAGCATTAAAATCATGATAAATACAATTTTCTTTCTTTAATAATTCCAGAGGTACCAGGGACTGTCCATTTCTATAATTACAGGACACCTAACCTTGAAAAAGTTGTCTCTCTACGTCATGATCATTAGCTCTAAAATAAAAAAGACAAACTATGCTCTTCTACAAACTATGCTCTTCATAGGTAATGGTGAAATGATATAATAATGATGGAAAATCTCTGGAACTACTAAAGTTGTATGCAAATACTAACAAACTTACTAGCAAAAGTACCAGAGGTAGACTTCAGGGGTAAAGGATACAGACAACCTGCTTCTACTGAAAAAGCTCTATGAGATAGTATTTGGATACTGAACAGCTATTTGAATTGATAAACTATCCTTAGTCAATAACTGACAGTCAAGTGATCCACCATATTTTTAGAAGCATTCATTCATTATCCATTTGACATCTACCACAATATATACATTTTTTACTTATTTTGTCTCCACAGATAAATATTTGAATGAAGATATATTAGTGAAATTTCCCTTTAGTTTTTGCTGACATCGATACATAGTTGTATATAAATTTTTTACAGATTATTAAATTATACACAAAGTTGTAAGTATTCTGAAATGTTGCCCAGACGACATAACAAAAAAGTATATAAATTATCATGCTTTAAGCCATATGTCATTTTCTTAAATTTGAATAATTAAGTGTAATTATAAAAAGGGAGGAATACAGTTGGTTAAATCAAGAAAACAATAAGTGCTTTAGACTTACTGCTGCATGAAGAACTGAGGCATTGCAATGAGCAGTGTTCCAACTCCCATGATTAGGCACCCTGTTCCGATTATTTTTGGCCTGTGAAGTTTGGCTCCAAAGTAGCTAACAAATGTTATAACTAAGAGATTCCCTTCAGGTAAAGAATAAAATGTACATCAGTTAGATAAATTAGAAAAAGTCATCGGCATATTAAATGAATTAATGTCTATAGCGGTTCTGGCAAACATTTGTTTTAACTAAACTCTCTCCCCACAGTCTTTCCCATCCTATTTTTCTTCTCTTTAATCTGAGTTGACTGTTGAAATTGGCTTCATGCTCATTACTTCAATTATCTCATTCATTTATCAAAATACTTTAATTACCAACACAACTACTTCTTCATTGTCATCCACCCTAATTATTTGTCCTTTTAAAGTGTTTTATCAGTAAATCAAATTGTAGAAAGTTCCTTTAGGTGTTCTCTTAAGTTTTCCTTAGTGATTTGGAAGTGAACCTGATTACCGGTTTTTCATTCATTTGTATTTGCTATTAAAACTTTTATCAGTTTCCCATTTGCTAATAAAACATTCACTACCTATTCTTTCTTCAGCAGATAGCCTTTCTAGAAAAAGTACAACAAACACAACTGCACCTTACTTTATGAAAGCAAATTATGAAATTCATATTAATACAAAAAAGGATTTTTTGAAAGTAGAAACTATGCTTGTAGACAATATCTCTAGAGAAGCATATGATAAATTACTTTTAGTTGATGATGGTGATGAGTAATTAAACATGCTTTAAGGAAAATGTCCTCATATTTTGCTATACCCAAAAATATAAGAAGGAGATGGTGAAGGAAACAGAAACCTTAAAAATGTAGTATCTTGTGAGTTTCTAGCAGTTTCTGATTCTATGGATCTAGGGGTAGTCCAAGAAATCTGCATTTTTAAAACCAGCTCAAATGTGCTGATGGAGGGGCGCCTGGATGGCTCAGTTGGTTAAGCGTCCAACTTTGGCTCAGGTCATGATCTCACAGTTAGTGGGTTCAAGCCCCACTTCGGGCTCTGTGCTGACAGCTCAGAGCCTAGAGCCTGGAGCCTGTTTCAGATTCTGTGTCTTCCCCTCCCTCTGACTCTCCCTTGCTCACGCTGTCTTTCTCTCTTTCTCTCAGAAATAAGTAAAATATTTTTATAAATTTTAAAAATGTGCTGATGAAGATGGTTCCTGGAACATAATCTGATAAACACTGCTTAGAAACTTAGATTTCAAAAGGCTTTAAACTTTCAGTTCTTTGCATTTGGAATAGTCTTTAAAATGTTCAGTGCTAGACAGAGTAAGAACTTAGCAATTCCCCACCAATTGATTGTGATGCCTGATGGGTAGTGTTGCTTTGAAGCTCTCTTCTATGGTTCCAATTTTCTAGCAAGAGTATGTTTGCTTACATCTGTAAGCAATCATCTAATTTACTACTGTTTGTTCACATTGTCAGTTTTAGTCAAGTGCAAAAAGAGCAGCAGTTTTTATAGCCTTGAGGACAATAATGACAGTGAGAAAATTAACCTGCACAGGGGCTCTAGATTTTATGGCTCCAGAATTAAACTTCTTTTAATTTTCACAGGGTAAAACCAAAACATTGAGTATGAGATTTCTCATTTGATATTTAAGCATTTGGTAGAAGAAATTTTGTATCATAACATTGATAATTATGTCTATACTTTTGTTAATGTGGCACAGTAAGTAAACCAAAGTAAAATGAAAGGTGACCTTCAGTTATAGGTATTGTATCCCTGCAACCAACATTGCCTACTCTCCCCAACTCCCACACCACCAATACTTCACAAAAAAGGACTCGGGTTTACAAACTGTTTCTGTATTACATTAGTCAGTGTGCCAAAGACTACATAAAATCATTTTAGTATCTGTGACATCTATAGAAGTTTTGCTTTCTTTATTTAGTATTCCTCTGAGTTCTCAGAAGATACACAGAGAAAATAAATGGCGATAAGTAATCTCTAAAAACTTAAATTGGATATCAAAATTCTTTCACATATACTATCACTAGCTTCTGAAAAAGACAACAGATTCAGAATGTTTTAAAATTGTTTTGCCAAGCTTTTAAGGAACAGATTCTCACCGCCCCCCTTTCTTCCACACACACACACACACACAGTGCTTAGATAACAGAAAAGAAAGCCATCCAACTCATAACACTTATATACCCTTGAAACCAAAACTAGACAAAGACAATGAAAGTAAAGACCAAATGCAATTTGTTCCAGAAGTGCAAGGGTACTACCAAATAAGATAAGAAAAAATGTGTTAATTTAATCATGTATTAAATTATAGAAGGAGAAAAATTCCATGGTTATCCTAACAGATGTAGTAAAAGCATACAACATAATTAACCACTCATTTATGATAAGAAAAATATTTGAGCATATTAACTTTTAAAGTATATCTACAAGGGGGCACCTGGCTGGCTAAGTTGCTTAAGCATCTCTTGATTTCGGTTCAGGTCATGATCTCATGGTTTGTGAGACTGAGCCCCCTGTTGGGCTCTGCACTGACAGCATGGTGCCTGCTTGGGATTCTCTCTCTCTCTCTCTCTCTCTCTCTTTTTCTCTGTCTCTGTCTCTCTCCCTCCCTCTTTCCCTCATTATCACTCTCTCTCTCTCTCATGAACATTTTTTAAAGAATAAAGTATATCTACCATATTATACAGCACACATATTACTTAATGGTGAAATTATAAAAGCATTTTCATTAAGGCCACATAAGAGAAAAGAATGCCCATTGTCACTGCTTCTATTTAAAGTAGTACTGAGGCCAATGTAATAAGGCAAACAACAAGAAATAACAGACTTAGAACTGGAAGGAATAATATACAACTGATTGCAATCTCAGACAATATGATTGTCTATTCAGAAAACTCTACTATACTACTATAGTACTCTACTATACTACTCTACTATAATACTACAAAGCCACATTAAACAAGACAGTGTAACAGTGGTGAATAGATAGACAAATAGATTAATGGAACAGAATACACAGACCAGAAACAGACCTACATGAATATAGTTAACTGATCTTTAACAAAGGAGCAAATGTAATAAGATAGAGCAAGGATAATCCTTGCTCAAAAATAAAGTCTAAATATATCACAGTCCTAAACGTAAAATGCAAAACTTTACAGTTTTCTAGAAGTTTTATAACTTCTAGAAGATAATTTAGGAGAAAACCTAGATGGCCTTAGGTTTAGTGATGACTTTTCAGATACAACACCAAAAACATAATCTGTGACAAAAAATGAATAAGGTGGACTTCATTAAAATTAAAAGTTTCTGCTCTGTTACAGATAATGGAAAGAGAATAAAAGGTCAAGCCACAGACTGACAGGTAATATTTACAAAAGTCATATCAGATAAAGGACTGTCATCAAAAATATAAAAAGAACACTTAAAACTCAATAATAAGAGTACAGACAGTGAAATTAAGAAATGGGCCAAATAACTTAACAGATAGCTCACCAAAAAAGATTTACAGATAGCAAATAAACACATGAAAAGATAGTGAACATCATATGACATAAGTGAACTGTAAATTGAAATGCAAATGAGATACCACTATGCACTTATTAGAATGGCCAAAATCCAAAGTATTAAATGCTGGGGGGGGCATGGAGCAAAAGAAATTTTTGTTCATTGCTGGTGGGAATGAAAAATGGTACAGAAGCTTTGGAAAACAATTTGGCAGTTTCTCACAAAACTAAAAATAATTTTCTCCATATGATCCAGCAATTATACTTCTTGGTATTTACCCAAAGGAGCTGAAAACATGTCCACACAAAAACCTGCCCAGGGATGTTTACAGCATCTTTATTCATAATTGCTAATGCTTTGGAACAATCAACATGTCCTTCAGTAGATGAATGGACAAATAAACTAAGGCCTATCCAGAAAATGGATTATTATCTGGCACTAAAAAGAAATGAGCTATCCAGCTATGAAAAGACATGGTGGAACCCCAAATGCATATTACTAAGTGAAAGAAGCCAATTTGAAATGGCTACACACTGTATGACTCCAACTATATGAAATTCTGGAAAAGGCAAAACTATGGAGACAGTGGTTGCCAGAGGGGAGGGGAAAATGATGGAAGAATAGGTAGAACATGTGGATTTTTAGGGCAGTGAAAGTAGTTTGTATGGATATGTACCATTTTATACATATATGTTATATATATATATTTCAATCCCATAGATTACACAACACTAAAAGTGAACCTTAATATGAAGTATGGCCTCTGAATGATAATAATGTTATCATAGGTCCATCAGTTGTAATCAGTGTACCATTCTGGAGGGGGATGTTGATCGTGGAGGAGGCTTTATATAGGTAGGAGTAGGGGATATCTGAAAAATCTCAGTACCTACCACTTAATTTTGATCTAAACCCCAAACTACTCTAAGAAACATAGGAGTAGGGGATATATGAAAAATCTCAGTACCTACCACTTAATTTTGATCTGAACCCCAAACTACTCTAAGAAACAAAGTTTTTATAACATCCACATGAATTTGATTAAATACTAAAATATGAAAAGCAAAACTTTTAAATATTTATAAGAACACATGGGAAAACATTTGAAAGGAAGAGTATCTGGATATATTAGGAGGTGATAATCTAGAAAACATTTTATTTTCTGTTGTTGGAGAAAGTCTTTGGTTTGAAAAAATACTTGGGAAAAAATGAGTATCTGGTGTGTGGACATTAGATAATAATGCCAATTGATGCCAAAGGATAAATGAGATTGTTATGCAAATAAGAAGAAACGGGACCTTGAGACAAAGGGGAGAGTGTGTCCAGAATCCTGGAAGGAAGGAATGTGGAGAGAGGCAAAAGGAATAAAGTAAGATTATGGTCAGGAAAAGCCACTTTTCTGAAAAACTGTGGATTGCAAATAACTAGAGCAAACCTAGTGATGTTTGGACCAAAGGTTTGCAATGGAAGTGAGAGGATTTCAAGGAGTTTTACTGTATCTACTTCAATAAACGGCTTCTATTAGAATAGTCAAGAATTAATATCAATTTATTCTCAGGGTCCTTTGTCACTTCTGGGAAACAGGAGGACTCTGTATCAAATATAGACTCTCTCAAGTTGTATCAGCACCTGGGGACTCAAGTTTGGACCATATTCTAAGTCCTTTCAGCTCCAAAATGTTTTTATACTATAATCTAGAGTAAGCAATAAGTACCACTTGATATATAATTTTCTATCTGCTCATTTGTTCTTTCTGTAAGTGTCATTTATTCTTTCAGTTGGTACTAATTGCCTTTTGATACTCATTTTTCCCTGTGATTAAGTGTGTCACCCTTATCTTGACTCTCCATGGCCCTTCATTCAGTTTAGGGTTATAGACAGGACAGGCAACAAGTTCTACATCAACTATCCAGGCCTATCTAAGGAATTTACTCAAGAGTGTGATATGATCAGATGTTTCAGAAACTTGCTACACAAAATATGGCCCACTGAATAACAGCTTTATGTGATATGGGAGCCTGTTAGAAAGGCAGAGTCTTATTCCTCTTCCTACAGAATCAATATGTGCATTCTCACCAGGTTGCCCAGTTATTCACATGTACATTAACATATGATTAGTACTGAGCTAAGCAATCCCATTGTTTGGTAAGATGATGAAAGATGGAATTGGTAAGAAAACTCTGAAGGTAAAAGGTCACTATTCATTCTTTTAATTATTTCTGTGGTATTCAGGGTACGAACAGAAATATATAGTATGAACTAAAACAGTCATTGTTGAAGAGTTGAAAAATATTTCTTCACATTTCTTTAAGTTCACATGAGCTGAACCTAGAGCCATTAGAGAGTTTACTTCATATAGTATATATTTGAGACCCATGGTAGTAAGGACCCCAATTGTTTCTTTATTTCAACAAAGAATTATAGCCTTGTAGCTTATCAATTCAGGAATCTCTAAGCGTGATTATAAATTTTAAAGTACTTCTAACACAGTGACTGAAATCACCTGGTCTTTTCAAGTGCCAAGAGGAAGTCTCTAGTCAACTGCTACCAAAGACATCCGAGAAGAAGTTTTCTTGCCTGCTTTGCTCTACTGTTCTCATTAATAGGATTTCTTTCTCTTCTTCCTAGCACACTGGGCAGAAAACTTCTTTTATGGTTACAGTTTTTAAATCATTACAATAAAGTTTTGTAGAACCCATGTGAATTCTTCCCAGTTTTGAATCACAGGGCTCTCAGGATATATAACTCTTCTATAAAGACACTTTCCAAATATTTTTAACTCAAAATCCCAGTATCATCTCACCTCTCCTCTAGGAAAGCTTTTGGCTCTGATTGGAAACTCTGAATTGTATGAGTCATATAACAGTGAACACCTGGGGCAGGAAACGCATCGTTAGTTGCTTGGAGAGAACTAATTGCCTCCACTGTAACAGACCCTAGCAAATTCTGTCTAAACATGAATTTACAGAGAGAGTCTGATCCTAGCAACAACAGAAAGCAGTGAGGATGTCATTTAGTCATGCCTAGAAGACTTTGTACTTAAAAGTAAAGCCAGGTATCTGCAATACCTACCAATTTCAAAACTACCATCAATAACTCCCACCAGTGAAGAGGGTATATCAAACCTTCTCTCTATCTGAGTGATGGTGCTCTTCAGATAGCCTTCTGCCAATGCTTTGGCAAAGTAAACGAAAGACAAGGCACCCAAAAATACCTGGAAAATACAACAAGTCACACAGTCTGACTCCAGCTTGACACACAAGTGTTAACTTACTAAACAAATAGACAAAAATGCAAACCAAGAACAACCTAACAAGCTTAATATCACTGACAATTTCTCTCAAGGAAAGGTACAGGCTTTCTTCAGCCTCAAGCTCATGTAGATTCCTAAAAGTACAAATTCCGAAACAGATTTCCTTCAGAATGTATATTGAATTCTGTTTCTTCCCTTCTTTCCCCTCCCCCTCCCAAGGACACTTAAAGGAGTCTTCACTTTGAAAAGAAGATTCATTTTATGGTGAAGCAAAGAGTGGAAGGAGCCATTCGTAGGTAAGAAAATAAAACAAGAATATAAAATGAAACACTTAACATCTTATCAAGGCTACTACTCATGACTGTCTGTTTTACAGTGGTGCCAGGCACCAGCAGGGAACATAATAGACCAAAAGAAGTATGACTACTATCCTTGTGATTGAGTTTATATTCAAGTTAAATTCACACTTTTTAATAGCCGGCTAAGGTACTTTGCCAGATTTGAGTCTGTGATGGAGTATCCATAGGTGAGTATTTGTACGAAAACACACACATATATTTGCTGAGTGAATGTTTGGTACAAAGAATAGAAACTTGGGAGTCACACTGAGCACTTTTAAAAAGCAATGCCACCCCTTACTGTGCAGCAAGGAAAGTTCAAAATTTTCATTTACAAAATGGGAATAATATGGACATTGCAAAGATTAAATGTTGTAATGATACTTAGGATAATATCTGGTACATGGTAGAAATTGAATAAACATTAGTTTCTTCTCTCTCTTGTTTCAGTGTAGGAGGGGCATTCAAATGGGGCCTGAAAGTAATATATAGTAACAACCTGCATGGTAGGGAGAGATTGCTTTCACTGCCTGGGAAAGTGTGGTTTTAATAAATTGCATGAAAGAATACTTTTTAAAAAGGAAAAAAGATCCTTGCTTCTAACTACATATGGAAAATATGTGATTGTATTGAAACATGAATTATAAAATTGTGTAGCAAACATCTAGATGGAGAGTAAAAAACATGAACTCCACTAAATTATCCACCCCCCTTTCCTCCACCCACCTAATTCCTTTTTACTCTTTAGTTCACGACATAGGGTTGTTTGGTTGTTTACTGTTTGATTGTTTGTTACCTTCAGTTCACCACAGCATTGTTGTTTCTCCTTTGAGGAAGAATATTCTGTCGTTAAGGAAGGTCGCCCAACAGGTCGCATTGAACTTTTGCAGAATAACTGTGTATTTTCTTTGGATGAAGTGTCCATTATGAAAATATTCCTTGACTCTGATCCTGTCGAGGTAGCTTTTGAAAGTAAAACAAAAACAAAGACAAAACAAAAGTTCAAATCCACTCTTTATTAAATAATGTTTTTATTTCACAGATCACAATTATGGAGACATAGTTTGATGTGAAGCTACCTTATTTTACAACAGTAAACTGGCAAAGTTTTTCAATTAAAATTAACCAGGATATTTGATTAACTAACCCAGCTATCAGGACTCTTTAGCCAGCATTCTTTCTCAATCCTTCCAGTTTAAGCCTCATTATGGCAAAGAATAAATTTAAATGTTGTCTTTGGAATACATAACGAGGCAGAATTTTGCTAACTTTGTGGTCTTGCCAGCTTAAACTAGAAGCAAGCAGGAAAGGAAGAGGAATTCAACCATTTGAATATCGATTCATTAAAATTAAGTCATTAAAGCCTTCTAATCTATTTTAACAGAATGGGTAGAAAAGACTGATGCTCAACAGTAGCACACTGTTATTCTTATAGATCTGCAGCATCCAAAGTAAGGCTTAAAATATGGCAAAAAAAGAGAAAGAAGAGGACCAATTTATGTATCATTTTAGTTTGACACATAAGGAAGCAGCATGATTTGGGCCTCTGGCTTACATTTAACTCAGGCAAAAGTTACTTTAGCCTGCTAAAGAAAGATGGCTCCCACATGCACCCCAATGTTCATAGCAGAACTCTCCACAATAGCTAAAACATGGAAAGAGCCTAAGTGTCCATCAACAGACGAATGGATCAAGAAGATGTGGTTTATCCATACCATGGAATACTACATGGCAATCAGAAACAATGAAATCTGACCATGTGTAGCAACATGGATGGACCTTGAGGGTGTTATGCTGAGCGAAATAAGTCAGGCAGAGAAGGACAAATATCATATGTTTGCACGTATAGGAGGATTAGGAGGAACTTGACTGAGGAACAAGGGGGAGAAGAAGGGGGGAAATGGTGGGGGAAAGGGAGAGAGGCAAACCATGAGAGACTCTTGAATGCTGACAAAAACTGAGGACTGATGGATGTGGGGGGGGGGGAGGGGAGATGGGCATGGAGGCGGGCACTTGTGGGGATGAGCACTGGGTGTTATGTGGAAACTAATTTGACAATAAACTATTTGTGAAAAAAAAATAAAATGAAATAAAATAAAAAAAGAAATTTTCATTTAGAAAAAAAAGGCAATGTACATGCCTAAAAAAACAAAAAAGAAAAGAAAGATGGCTCCCTTCCTATGTTTAATTTCCCATCCTCCCATCTTTATCAAGCCCTGGACAGATTCACATGTTCTGAACCTATTTTCTCCTTACTTCTTTAGGATTCTGCATGGCTCAATACCTGCCTGAAAAAAGAAGTGAAGAGATTAAAAAAACAAAATCATTTCTGGATCACCCTAATGATGCATTTGCATGTTAATAGAAATCTTGCATATTTTCATCACACTAATTAAAGGAATAACATTAGGAGTAAAATTTAATGTTCTTAGAAAATTTAGGCTTATTCTGCCTATGTGTATATTACCTTGACTTTATGTAATACTTATTCTGTGTTTCCTAAACTTTATCCTTCACTGTCTGAATTCATAGATAACTTATCCAAAGTGAAAAATCAAGAATTTATTTTGAAATATGAAGTTATATATCAAAAGTAAGACCTGAACAATTAAAACTGGAGGGGATTCCTCCAGGGAGTAAGAAACAAGTTGAGAAGAGTACAGCAAGGGCCTCTTCCTTTCTTTTTTAAATATTAGATTTTTAGATTATTTGGTGCATAAATTTACCTTTTAAGAAATGGGCAAGGAAAATTGAGTGAACCAGGAAAAATGTTAAAAACCAAAGAACTAAACAAAGAGTAGATAATAGTAAGCAAGATCAAAAGACAAAGACCCAAGAATACAGTATTAGTGAGCTCTAAACATAGATGTTTAGAAGTATAAAACAAAAGTTATGCACAATATATAGAAATAACTCCAAAGTCTTGACCAAAGAGATAACTTTCTGGCAAATATTCATTACCTGTAGGGATACAGATGAGAGGAGAAAAATAGCTGTTAACAAAAATATTAAGGATAGATCCCTTACACAAAATAATAAGGAGAGCTTTATCAAAGGATATCCTTTAAGGAGAAAATAGTAGGCAATTAAAACAGATGATAAAAAATCTATTCATTTTAAGAAGTCAGAGTTATCTGGACAGCAAAATATTATTAAGATAGCACAAGGAAAAAAACACTTCAGATGAAACTTAGAGATGCTAATATTTTAAATACTAGGAAATCCAAAGTAATATATTCTAAAACTAAGATCTAGTTTACAAATGTAACAATACTAGGAACTTTATTCACCTAAATCATTACATTAACGAATGTATACATTTATAATGTTACATGTTATAATAAATATTAAAACATCACATTGTATATCTTAAATTTAGACAAATTTTATTTGTTAATCACATCTCAATAAAGCTGAAAAAATTCAAAGTAAAAAAATAATAAAGTTTCAGTAGATGCTAAACATCAGGTGATAAAATTTAACATCCATTCCTGATTAAAAAGAAACACAAATTCTTAGAAAATAAGGACATAGAGATTCTTCTTTACTGTCTATCTGATACCAGTGGCCAACGAGATACTGAAACTAGTTTTCTAGAACTACATTTTGTCAGAACAATGAAGAGGTAGTTTGAGAAACACTGGGTTATGCAATGTTACATAGGTTTCTCTACTAAAAGACTTCTGGGTATGTTTCATTAAACTGCTGGAGACCCACTGCCAG
>NW_027531270.1:926388-1067100 GCF_008692635.1 Crocuta crocuta | reverse complement strand
ACAAATTACAGTCTATTCATGAAAAGAAATCTTTTGAAGCCTTTAGAAATTAGTGTAAAGAAGTAAATATAGCTATATAGAATATTTTTATTATAGAGCTGATTTTAAAAATTCATGGTATAGAACAATATATATAATAGTCAATTTTACAAAAGAAATACACATTTTCACATATGTATATGAATAGAAATGAAGTTTCAGAAAGTCTATAAAGAAAAGGTTAACACATTATTTCTGGTTGGTGACACTGCAGGCAATGTTTTAAAAATGTTTTGTGTTCCATATTTCCTAACGTGTCTATAATGAACATACAAAAATATTTTAAATATCAAAGGTATAAAAACTATCACCAAACAAGAAATATACACCCCAGAAAAATGTAAGTTTAATTCAAATTGGCCTACTGTTTCAGAGCTTCAATATATTATTTCTGGCTAGTTAATAATAAAGCCAATTTACCAGAATATGCAAATAAATTATTTAATAATTAAATATACTATCATTTATAATAAATCTATCTTTATTTATTTTTTTTTCTTTTTAATATTTTTTATTTATTTCTAGGGGAGAGAGAGAGAGAGAGAGAGACAGCGTGAGCAGGGGAGGGTCAGAGAGAGAGAGACACACAGACTCTGAAACAGGCTCCAGGCTCCGAGCTGGCAGTCAGCACAGAGCCCGACGCGGGGCTCGAACCCACGAACTGCGAGATCATGACCTAAGCGAAAGTCGGACGCTTAACCGACTAAGCCACCCAGGCGCCCCTATAATAAATCTATCTTTAAAAGATTCAAAGGGTTACATCTAAAATGCTAATGCTAAAGAGAAAAACAATCATGTTGCAAACAATATTAAAAACTTGAGACACCAAAACCCATTGTCTTTTTATATTTGGGGGTGTTGACACAAAAATCCAGAAGTGATGACAAAAATAAGAAAACTACAGTCATCTTAGTTGATGTTGTGTTAGGGCAAAATAGTATTCAGCTTAAAACACTGGGACTGTATATTTTTACTGAAAATATCATTTAATCTTGATGGCTAATTTGCAGATCATCTCAAGAATACTCTTACAAGGAGGCTATGTTTGTGAGTGTTGAGCTTTTCATTCCTGTGTGAAAAGAAGGGAAAGGAAAGCTCAAGGACATGAATGGAAAGATCCTCCAGATTCTCTCCCTCTCTCTATTCATTTACAGTTGCAGAAGTAGAACAAGAGCACACAACTATTTAGAAGGATTTGCATTTGGCAAATCCTTAATTGTTCTTCCACCACTTGAACAGATTCCTCCAGGAAAAGAGTTATGAGCAAAGTTTTCGTCCAACATCCTGGGTTGGAGTAGATTTTACTCTGGAAGCCAAAGAAAAAGAAGCCAACTGCTTTTTCTTTTCTTTTTTTTTTCCCTTCACTTAAAAAAAATGAAATTCTCTGTTCATATGAGTTAGAAAATGAATCTTCTAGTCTTGAAAGAGCATAGATAGTCTAGAAAGTTTGTAATTGGATCACGCAGATACCCTGAATCCTACACCATAGATTCTATCCACAGTCAAATCCCAAAGGCTGCCAGAGAGAAAGCAAGCAGCCACCCCCTTCACCCTTTCTTTGAGTCTCATCAGGAAAACTTCTGGACTGGCTTGTCTTCTGGACACCAAATAATCTCATGGTACTTGCTGCCATCATGGAGTGTGTGTTGTTCAGAAAGCTGACCCCCCCCCCCAAATACAAGTAATTGTGTCAGATTTAGATTTAACAAGTGCTATTTATGTGCCCGGTGACTTATATACTTTTGGTTGATCCTAAAAGCAACTCAGCAAGGTTAGCGTTAGAATTCCCATTTTATAGAAAATGATACGACTCAGAGCAGGTAAGTGACTTGTCAAGTACTACGCAACTAATAAGCATCAGAGTCAAAATTTGAACCCAGATCTGAGTTGACCTGACTTTAACCAGTGTCCTTTCCTATTTCTATTAACCTGACAAGAGCCCCAACAACTAACAACTTTAATGGTGTGTATGGATAAGATACTACAGGGCAGAACTATGAGAAACTGGTGTGATAGTCACAAAATATGAAAGCAGAGAACTAAATCTTACCTGGAGGTGGAGATCAAAGACAGCCAATTCCTCTCAATTTGATCAGCGAGAGGTTGGACCCCATTCCACAGACTCAAAGAGGAAATCGGGGTGAGTTCTACAGCAGTTCTGAGCAGTTTTGCCAGGTAGGGAGAGCCTGGAGGGACACAGACAGAGCAAATTAGGGAAGAGAAAAGATGAAGGGCATGGTCTCACCCCTGGGTAATTTCGACTGTTTCCTCTTTCCTCCTGGCCTCTTTTCTCTGGCAGTCTGCAGAGAACAGGCCACGCTGGCAAAGCCACTGACGTGCATCTCAGCTCCCAGGGCACAGAGAGAGCTGAAGCTTTTGAGCCATTTCTTTGTAACTTGCTGCAAGTTTAAGGCCACACGTGATAAAGCTTTCTGTATGGGAGTGAAAAGAGAAAAGACCACTTGTGATCTTACTTGCTGATTCCCAGAAACACAACTCTGCAGGGGGCAGAGGGGAAGGGAACAGAAGCCGGAGGAGGGGCGGAAGTCTGTAACAAAGATCCCTCCTTCTCCTTCCAAGAAGTTTTTAAGCCAGCTGCTCCTTGAGGACATCACTGGGATCCTTCTGTTAAGGGGAAAAAAAAAAAAAGGCTCATAGGCTAAATCTCTGCGAGATTTCTTTTCCACTTGGGATTCTAGAATCTTAGGGACCACATATCAGGTCAGGATCAATGCTCTGCAGAGTTCTTTCTAGAAAGAGTTAACTCTCAGACACAGAACCAGTTGCTCACATCCACAACTGACAAGAATTCAATAGAAAAAAAAAAACCAAAACATGGGATTTTTGGCATCCAATTGTTTTTTCTATCTAAATTCCAAGGAGAAAGAACTCCTTGCACTGAAAAATTCTACAATTACAATAAATTCTTTTTCCAAGAGTAGCATTTTAGGAGGATTCTGAGCTGTATTAGCTGACTTTGGTTTATGGTATAAGCAAATTTGCTACTGGTATCATCCAAGATCCAACATATTCTTAAATAGCTGTGACTCTGACCTGGTCACTAAACTTTACTGAATCTCAACTTCCTCCTCTGTGAAGCAGAGTTTTTATTCAAAATAAAACAGATTCATGGGGCTGTTTTAAAGATTAGATTATATGATATATTCAAAAGCATACCGCAAATAACAGGATGTTATAAATGACTGGAAGGTATCATCATTACATATACAATTTCAGTTCACAGAATGGTAAGGATCATTAACCAAAAATCAAATGTTATAAGTACATTTCACTACAAAAGAAAAAAAAAGAATACAAAGAAAGCAATAAATATTACAATGAAGCAACAGCACATTCAGATTCTGAAAGATCAAATATTTTATTTTAGCAATCGAACCAGCTTTTCCTAGTGGTCAAGCATTGCAATAGGTCTTGTATTTTCAATGTGTTTAACAGCGTGGCCATTAGTACATTCAAAGGGAAGCAGTACTGACTATCCCAAAGTGCAGAGAGCCCACGTTTCCCCACCAACAAATGCAATTTTCCAGAGTGTATAATTTGGTCTATTCTCAGCTTACTCAAGTTCACTCTCTAACATGATTCCTTCTCCGACCTCTTCAGTCCACAGTTAATGTTACAGTTTTGAATGTACATTGTACTTACTTTACATAATATTCAGTTTCTCATATGTAGTCTTTCATTGGACTGTATCCTACTTCCATATTTTAGATCAGCAAACTTTTCCTGCAAAAGGTCAAATAGTAAATATTTTAGGTTTTGCAGGTAATATAATCCCTACCATAACCACTCAACTTTGCTGCTGTGGTGTGAAATTAACCATAAATGAATGAGTTTCCTGGGCTGCATTAACAAAGCCCCCACAAACTGGGGGGAGGGAGGGCTTAAAACTGCAGAACTTAATTATCTATCTCAGTTCTGGAAGCTGGAAGTCCAAAACCAAGGTGTTAGCAGCACCATGCTCCCTCTGAAACCAAAAGAAGGGATTCTTCCTTCTCTTCTACCTTCAGTGTTTGCTGACAATTGTTGGAATTGCAGATTCATCAGTTTAATCTCCGCCTCTAGTGTCACATGACCATTATCTCTGTGTGTTTCTGCCTTTTTCTATTCTGAAAAGGACACTAGTCATAGTGAATGATGACTCATTCCAGTGGCCTCATCTTAACTTGATCACATCTGTAAAGACCCTATTTCCAAATAAGGTCACATTCATTGATACAGGGCATTAGGATTTCAACATATGTTTTTAGGGGGGAGGACAAAATTTAACCCATATCATTCATATTGTCATTTCCCTCCTTACTTGAGTTTCACACAACTGTTTTAATCACTCACTTCCATAGTGCATCACTTTGTCCACTTGTCAATTTGTTTTTCCTTGACAAACCACAGTTGGGTTAAATTCAAATTTCTCTCTATTCTGTATTTACATCCACACTGTTTTAAATAGTTGAAGAAAAACTCATTAACATGCCCTAAGGGCTAATCTTAAATTATGACCACTGACATCACTGGGTCTTAGAGGCATTGTTAAACATACCCTTTAATATCCCTTTCCCTTTCTTCCAAATGACTTCTCTCAAACCCTCAACATTTCTTTCCCAATTTTCATTATCAGCTGATGACCTTGCTTAGGGAACTCAATGATGAAATCTTACAAATCAGGAGAGAAATACTGTATTCTGCTCTCACCACATTTAATCTCCATCTGTATGTGTATTCGTATGATTTGTCTTCTCTTCTGTTCCTATGGTTGTATGGTCCATGTATCTGAGACCAAGCTTTCATCTCTACTCCTTATCTAAAATTCCTCTTCTCCAATTCTTGTCCCACCAGCTAGTTTTTTTTTTTTTGCCTCTACCACTCTATCACAACTACTTTAATCGATAACATCAAAGACCTTCATATTAATAAATTCAGTGATCAGTTTCTGAGCTTCATCTTCATTGAGCTATTAGCAAAACTGCATACCATTGATTGTGNCGATTTTATCTTCCCCGGTTCGCACTCACGTTAGAAGGCTCTCTCAGTGGATTCTGCGTCCTTTTTCTCCCCATCTCTCAGGTTTTGTAAGGTTTCCAATGGCTTCAGATCTTTTCTGTGTGATGTATGGGCGCGAGTGCAAGTACAGAGCTCCTTACTTTTCCGCCATCTTGCCCCCTTCCCTGTGTCCTTCTCTTTAATCCATTTTCTTTACCTGGTTTTCAGAACCCCAAACTCTCTTAGTTTTCCTCCTGGCTCAGGGGTCATTTCCTTTTAATATTCATTGCCACAGCACCCCACAGTTCAGCCTTAGAATATCTTCTTTGCCCTATCTACATTTACTCCCTAATGACCTCATCTAGGCTCATGGCTTAAAGTGTCATTTATACTTGAAAATGAATGAGGTTAAGAAAAACTTTGTAGTTCTATATTTGATCCAGCAGTTTTCAGTCTGAGTGATATATATCCTAGCTCTCTTCACTGAAAAGGTCTAAAAATAATGATCAACCAGTGGCAATAAGTGCAACTAGCAGTGAACTGGGGTCTATAAGTACTATTAAAAAGGAATTATGGTTGGGGCGCCTGGGTGGCTTAGTCGGTTAAGCGTCTGACTTTCGCTTAGGTCATGATCTCGCGGTTCGTGGGTTCGAGCCCCGTGTCGGGCTCTGTGCTAACTGCCAGCTCCGAGCCTCGAGCCTGTTTCAGTCTGTGTCTCCCTCTCTCTCTGGCCCTCCCCTGCTCACGCTGTCTCTCTCTGTCTCCTAGAAATAAATAAAAACATTAAAAAAAAAAAGGAATTATTGCTTCTTGATATGTGATTGTTACCAGGTCTGAGGATATATGAGGAGCTCAGAATATCTTGTCATACCAAATAGCAGAGAAGCCTTGAAGACTAGATTGTGCCCCAGTAACTCATGGATGAATTTGAACAAGCTCCCACTAATCAACTGTAGGAAATTTCCAGTATCATTAAGAATACGAACTATAATGGTTGACATACATAAAATGTTTAAATTCATAAATTCATAATACTCCAAAAAAAGCACATGTTAAACTCTGGATGCTCCTAAGAAACCATATCAATACATTTAAAACTGGTACTTAGGAGAAAAATTATATTTGTCCTCTATTTCCTATTCATTAAAATTATTAAAATATAAAGAAAAATTTTCCTCTATAGAAGTATTCCAAATAATGAACTAAAAGAGGATAAAATAATTAAAATACCATAATTTTCAAACCCCTAATGATTTAATACGTCTAGATAATAGTCACCAATGACCAATAACAATACAAAAAAAGAATAAGCCATTTTAAATATCTTAATGGAAACTAGAAACTTGAAATATCACCTCTGAAATAGCAGTCTTTCCTAGTTCAAAAAAAATCTTATCAAGCCTCAATTTAGATCTAAATATCAGTTCTTAAGAAATGCAGGGGAGAGAGCAGTGCCTGGGTGGCTCAATCAGTTGAACCTCCGACTTTGGCTCAGCTCATGATCTCATGGTTCATTAGTCTGAGCCCTGCAGCTGGCTCTCTGCTGTCAGTACAGAGATCCTCTGTCCCCCACTCTCTCTGCCCCTCCCCAGCTTGTGCTCTCTCAAAAATCAGTAAACAGTTAGGGGGAAAAAAGAAATGCAGGGAAGAGAAGAACATGCTAAATGAAACTATAAAGGTATAATTAGCAAAACCAAAAATCAGCAAAACCATTTTGTCTCATTAGGACAAACAACTTTTTTTTTTTCCCAATCAAAAGTGCAAGAAAGGAAATGGGTCCAATCAATAAATGGGTTATAGACCTTAAAAAACATCTACCAAAGAAGATGTAAGGATGGTAAGTTAGCATATGAAAAGAGGTTCCACATCATTAGTCATCAGGGAAATGCAAGTTAAAATGACGATAGGATCAATACATACCGATTAGAATGTCCAGATTCCAGAACACTGACAACACCAAATGCTGGTCAGGGCATAAGGCAACAGGGCTCTCACTCACTGCTGGTGGGAATATAAAATGGTGCATATACTTTGGAAAATGGTTTAGTGGATTCTTATAAAACTAAACATATTCTCATAAGATCCAGCAACCACACGTCTTGGTGTTTACTCAAAGAGTTGAAAACTTATGTCCACTCAAAAACCTACACACAGGTGTTTTTAACAGCTTTATTCACAAATGCTAAAACTTGCAAACAATCATGATGTCCTTCAGCAGGTAGGTAAATAAACTGTGGTCCATCCAGACAGTGGAATAGAATTCAGTACTAAAAAGAAATGAGCTAACCAGCCATGAAAAGACATGAAAGAACTTTAAATGCATGTTTCTAAGTGAGAGAAACCAACCTGAAATGGTTACATACTGTATGATTCCAACTATATAACATTCTGGAAAATATAAAAGTATGAAGATAGTGAAAGACCAGTGATGGGCAGAGGTTAGGGCTGGGGGTCTGACGAACAGGCAGAGCACAGAGGACTTTTAAGACAGTGAAAATACTCTGTAGACTGCCATAATGACGGGTATCTGTCATTTGTCTAAGCCCTTATAATGTAATACCAAGAACAAATCCTAGGAGAAATACTTTGGGTGATTTATGATATGGTCATAAATGGTAAGTTCATAAATGGTAACCACTGTGCCACTCTGATAGTGAGATTGGTAATGGGGGAGGCTGAGTGTACAGGGAGCAGGGGGTATATGAGAAATCTCTGTACCTTCCCCTCAATTTCACTGTGGGCATGACCTTCCATCATGTGGAACAACCATGTGGACCATATGCCTTCTTTATTTTCAGTGTTCCTCATCCTATTCATGATTTGTAGAAGACATAATTATAGCCCCCAAAGAAGTGTACCCCCTCACCCCCAGAAAATTGTAAATATGCTAAGTTACCTGACAAAGATACTTTTCAATTGCAATTAAAGATCTTAAAGTAGAGAGATCATCTTGGATTATTTGGGCCCAATATCATCACATGAGCCCTTAAAAGGAGAGATCTTTCTCTACGTGGAAACCAAAGGATGCAGCAGAAGTCAGAAAGTCTCAAAGAGTAAGAAGGAATCAGGTGACATCACTGGTTTGAGGATGGCGAGTGGTGAGAGAAGCAATGCCTAAAGGAAGGAAGTTGCCTAAAGAACCTGAGAGAGAGGAGGTTCTCAGACATCAGCTGGCAAGGAATGGGGACCTCAGTCCTATAACACAAGGAACTGCATTGTGCTAACCTCCTAAACGATTTTAGAAGTGGATTCTAGAGACTTCAGAGAAGAGCCCAGGCTGGCAAACACTTGATTTCAGTCTTGTGATAGGCCAGGAAACAGAGTCCTGCCAAATCCATCTGGGGTTCTGACTGGCTGAGCTGTGACCCAATAAGTTTGCATTGTTTGAAGACACCAAGTCTGTGGTGACTGATTATAGCTAGCACAAATAGAAAATGTATACATAATCATTAACTACTTTGCAGTCTCTGAAGATCAGGATTTCTATGAATTCACTTTTGGCCTCTGACAGGGAAAAGTCAGTCAAATTGACAATAGTACAAAGTATAAAGCAAAATGCTCCTCCTACACCCATCCAGCTCTAACTGGTCCCAGTAGCCCAAAGGATCTCAACCAGCATGGGCAGCCTGATAATTCTTCAAATTTGACAAATTTCAACAGAAGTGGACCTTAGGCTCCTTTATGAAGCCAGCGATGACTTCAGAAAGAATGATCAAGACCTGAAGTAGCGTCAGGATTAAATAAGTTTAAATCTATTGTAATAAGCAGAAGATTTTCTCATTATTTAAGAACTGATTTTATTTAATTTTTCTTTTCATTGGTTGGGGTGTACCCATATTCCCAGCTCCACCTCATGTGCCTTAGCAGGCACAGAGAAGTGATGTGTAGAGCTGACCCAGGACACACTAAACTGACCTCCAAGGCTTTCTATTCCAGGCAATGGCTGTGGTCATCCCTTTGCCCTGGGCTGGATCTCAGGGGTCGCTAGAAGATACCTGTCATCACCTCTCTTACCCAGCCATGTAAATTAACTTTTCCTTAGCTAGGAACAGTTTTGACAGCACCTAGTTGCAGGAAGGAGATGAAGGTTGAGACTGGAATACCCAGATATTGCTTCCCTTCCACTGAGGACATCACTGTAAGAGGAAAGCCTTGGGAGAGGGATAAAATTTACAACTCAAGCACATATTGTCAATCTTTTGCCCTTTTGTGCTGTCTGTGACTGGAAGAGCGTGTGTGTACACAAAGGAAGAAAGAAAATATATGTATACAGTGTGTGTAAATACTCCACTGATAATAACTTGCCTAAGACACAGGAATACAAATGATAAATGGTTAGTTTCTTTGGTGAGAGATAGTTTTGGGCCAAAATGAAGAAAACTATGAATATACCAAGTTTAGGAGCAGGGATTTTGCCTAACAGGTAATAAGGGAAATTTCTATGTATAGCTTAAAGAATTAATTCCTTGAGAACTGTGGCTAAAAATCACATTTTTTTTTTTTTTTTTTTTTTTGAGGACTCTATGTTTGGGTTAATTAAAACACTGAATGTTTTGGAATCATCAAAGATTTCTAAAGCTTTCAAAGACACAGAACAAAAATAATTCTGAGTCTGTACAACCAAATATCCCATATACTAGGCATCAACAGACAATCTGTGTAAAATAAATTGTAGTATTTATAGGATAAATGGCAGAGCTGAATGCCAGAAATCTAGGTATGTTGATTATGGTGTTAACTATTTGATTAGACAAAGAACACAGCTTAGCTACAGAGAGATGAAGCTAAGAATTCATTGGTGATAGGAAAGGAAATGTGACCATGGGGGAAAAAGTCCCGAGGAGTTCTCAGTAATTGTAGGGAAGCCAATGGATGTCTCACTGAGTAGGCTGGGCACAAGCCACTACATTTGGATATGAGATGCAAGGATGCCTTCAAAACTGGATGGAGGACTTACATTGTACAAATAACTGCATCAAACATAATACCACAGAATTATATTTATATTATACATTATGTTCACATTGTAACATCCACATTGATCATCTGTTGACACAATTCTAATCATTTTGAGTATATTTTTACTGTATTATTTATACATACATATATAAAATCAAGAGGCACTTCCAGTAATTCTGGCAAAAAAGAGCATCATTATACTGTCTATGCTAAAACATAATAAAAATAAATACAATTTAATATTTTTTCTGTACAGATTTCACTTTTTACAAAATATTTGTCAGCCATTAACTAAATCACTTAACAAATGTTTTTGATAGGAAGATACAATGTATTGCCACATAGATTAACTGTGAGACACAAGTGTAAGGACAAGGTTTATTTCAATTGCAAAATGATCCCTTAAGTCCAATGCTTCACTCTTGGGTTTCTAAAAGTTGATAAATTTGGAGAGTTATTAATAAACATGTTCAGTTGACAGTGGTAAGAACTACCTAGTTAAAAACTGTCATGTGCAACAGACATTCCTTATACTCTTACTTTGGTTGGTATTTACTTGAAAATATTGCTTTTTAGAAATGTTAATGTAATACTCTGGCTTGCAAGTATCCTACAAAGTCAAATATTTGGGACTTACTACTATAAAATTTCTAATGGCAGTTTTTTTGTTGTTGTTGTTTTGTTTTCTGGGTGTTTTTCTTTTCTTTTCTTTCTTTCTTTTTTTTTTTTGGTCAGGAAAAGGAAAAAATAACAACTGATTAGAACAACTGTTCTATCGGGAATCAGAAACCCATTTCATTTATAAAAACCAAATCAAATTAACCAAGTCAATCCAAACCAAAACCAAAATCAAAACCCAAAAATTCTACATTCATATTAAAGTTTTTTCAGCTAATATCATGATAGAAAGCCAGGAAGAGTCTCTTATTCATTATTTTGCACTGGAAGTTTCAGAACATGTATAAAAGCACCGATTTTTCATTTTGTGATTTGGATGACCAACATCTTTAGGAAGAAATATCAAGGGGTGGGTGGGTTAAGTGATATTTATTTCTGGTGCTCATCAACTAATAAACCTTCCTTATTGGACCAAAAAAAATGGTATGTACACTTCTGTGAAAATATACCAAGAAATAAATTGACACTCATAAATGGAAAACGAAAACAAAAGCAAACTACCAGTTAAGTAAATGTGCTATGGTAAAAGTCTCATGCAGATATTTGACAGAATATTAAAAAAATAGTGATTAAAAAAAACTAATAAATATACACTAAAAGTCAAGCCAATAAACCCCACTAACAGGTAATATATAGCTAATTAGGGTTATTATTTAAAGATAGCAACACTATAGTACTGATTTATGCTTATACCTAGTTAAAACAGAATATGTGATAGTAGTTTTTGAGCCATAAAAATAACCAGTTAATTTTCAAAAGAAAGTTGATGGAAAATTCTAACAACCAACAAGTTATATACACAAATAAAACATCTTTAAATAATTTTTCAATTTCACATTAAATCATCTAAATATTTTGGTAGTATATAGGGAGTAAGATTACTAGAATTAAAAAAAAATCCCTCCCATCAAAAGGTACTCAAGCAGCAGTTTCTAAGTTCTAAGGGCTAATTCACATTCCAAAGCATGTGTAAGTGCTGACTGTATGAAGGAAGTCAGGGCTGAAATATGGATCCATTAAGTGACTACTCCAGAGTAACTGATAACTAAATTGGTTTGTCACAAAGATGGAGCAGTCTGCTGTGGTGATCCTTTACATTTTATGTAAAGTGACATTTTATGTCACTTCTGATCCCTAGCTCTGTTTTTTCTTTTGTTTGTTTGCTTTTGTTTTTTTATTTCGTTTTTTGATTTTTGTTTGTTTTTTGTTTGTTTGTTTGTTTTTTTGCTTTTTAGTACCATGGACTGCAGAATGAAACTGGGTGTGGAGAGTTGGAACTTAGGTGAAAGGCATTCTTTCTCCTTATTATGGCAGAGAATTTCTGATCACTTTTCCTTTAGTATTTTGAGTTAGAGAAGTACAACTGAAGAGAAGCCACATTTTTCTCTCAAGAGTTTGACATGTTTTTTTTTTAAGAGGAAAGGAAGAATTCCCTGCTAAAATTTATTTCATTTGAAATACATACCTTTACTGACACTGAAATTTTAGTTAAAGCAGTCAAGCTTTAAGTTTTTAAAATAAGTTTATGTTTCTATTAATGAATTTCAAATTCCGACCTACCATTTGATCAGTCTTGGTAGATGAAGTAGTGGGTGTGGTTTATTGTCTGGTCAGTGCTTCATCTGTGAAAGTCAAGATTAATAAGATTTAATTTTTCTTAGTGAAGTGAAGATAATGTATTTAGCTTTTTAACGGTATTAGAATTTAGCAAAATATAACCTACATTAATAGACCATTTATTTTAAAACAATGATAAGTTGCTGGATAATACATTCCTTTTTTTTCTGAACTCAGAAAAACTCAGGCTATAATTTGTACACTTCACCTAATTAAATTATTGGGACTAAGTTTATTTTTTATTTATTTCATGTATTTCTTGAAACTGCCAGAAAACATTTTCCTCCCTGAGGCATGAGAAACATTAGAAAAATAATTAAATATTCCTTCCAGTTTTTTTTTATTACACAATAGTAGTTCTGATTCTATCAATATATTGAGCATCTCTATACCATGGAAGGTCATTTTGTGAGTTTTGTTGTAACTGAATAATAAAAAAACACATTTTTTAAACAGTTTGGTTCAAAAACGAAATCAAATTTAAATATTTTTGATAGTACTTACATATGATGATTTAATATTACTCTCTTTGAAGAATTTTTAATGGATTATTTGCATGATTAAAGAACCTCTTCTTGATGTGAAGCAATGAGGAAACTTTTCTGAACAGGTACATGTTCAGTATTTATCAAAAAGAAGGGTTGGCTTCTCTTCTGTTGAGGGAAGCAGAAATCCATGAATACCAATGCCTGTCAAGGTAGTCAACCTTAGGAATAGAATATGGAGAAGAATCTGCTACCTTTAGATAGGAAACTTGGGCCCATTTTAGAACCTGAATCACATAGCAAAAGACAATTTTGTTTTCCATCTCTATACAACTCCATATAATTTATAGTCTTATTGCACTAAAATAATTTATGGTGGATCAGTATTTTTGAATCTGCAGACGTTAACATGTAATTCCACCAAATAATAAAGTTTTAAGGTTTAGTTTTGGATCTTCAAACATATTTAGCAGGAAAATGACCAATTATTTTTTGTCACCAGTGTTAACTTGTTGTTAGAATGATTTGATAGTATGAACATAAAGATCACTTCAGGTAAGGTAAAAGCACCATTAGGTAAGGTAAAGCAGCAGTATTGTAACAAATGAAATGCGTGAGGTGATACACAAATTGTCATGGGGTATAATATAGGCTGGAAAATCTGTTCTCGCTCTCTGATCATGAATAATTAGTGCTAAACATTGTAAACACCATGCAAACCTCAATTTCCGCTGTTGAAAGCACGGTTTATAGTTTAATTAATTCAATGCTTATCGTTTACTTAATTCATCCCAATCAAACGTGCAATAAGAATTTGAGTATTTTCTAGAGGAACAAACTGATATGAATATAGGGGACCTAAAACTTCATATTTTGCCCTGATTAGAGGTCCCAAGAGTAATTTAATTTTGGAATGCTCCTCACTTAAAATGGCTAATTGGTCTCCTAATCTTATGGTAGAATTTTGTTGAACAGATTAGAAAAACAGATGAACAGTATCAGCAAATTCAGTTTCCTTTCATGGAAAAATCACAAGAGAAATGAATGACCTAGAACAACGATCATAAAGTATTTTGCTGCTTGTTGGAAGAGAAGGTGAATGAAAGAAACTCAGTTTGGTTTCAAAGTATATAGATATTTTAGGTCTCAGTGGTCTGGAGGTGACCTATGAGCATTTGAAATTTACTGATATTTTCTTTCCACATACAGGAGCTGATAATCTCTAGAATAAGGAGAATCTTGATTTACCCCAGGCTATGAAAGTTTACAAAACTTGGTTTTACTGGAGGCTTTTACCATTTTGAAAAGACAGTTTATTTCTAACGTGGTGTATAAACCAGGAAAGGCATTAAATGGGACTCAGGGTTAGGATGGAAGAGAGGACAGTAAGATCCTTACTGTGGTTTTCATTATTATTTTAGAAATATTTTAAAAGGGTGAGGCCAGTGGAGATCCCCATACTCACAGTGAAGCACCAAAAATACCTCCCAGAGTAGGTGAGAAATGATTTTTTGATCAGTCACTTCTCACTAGTCAGGAATTGTTCATCACACAAATAGTTCACTTTTGTAAAACAGTCATTTCAAACTTTAGACTTTATTTACAATGATAATTTGCATATCTTTATTACTTAGAAAATAATTTATATTTTTCCACCATTTAAACAAAGAATAGGCCTGAGTCTCATGCCTTTTGCACAGCTTTTACCTTCAAAGAAAGTTCTCTGGGCATGTGACAGGGGGCACAGGGAAATTGCAAATCAAGAGAGGCAGGGGACATGAGGAAATCACAGCACACACACATAATATGAACAGTCTGCACGTCATACAATCCCTTTTCTTTAGTTTTACTGGGATTGCAATGGTTAGGGGTTTGTTCTGGAATTCTGTCAAAATGAAACAGACAGAATTGGGTATTCTGTTTTTAGAAAAATGAGTATTTTCTTAGACATGAGGACATTCCTTCACTTGTCAGATGAAGACCGGTATAGATCTATTCCCTGTACAGAGCTACTGTCTTCATCTTCTACTGAGAGCTAAAACAAATCTTACAGAAATGACAAAATTTTATAGTATAGAAAAAAGCTAAAGTGTTGTTCTCATCAAGGAAAGGATATCCTAAAGGTTGGCTTAGATGGATACCTGAAAAGGACATTCTAATAGCATGCTGGAAATGATACCAATGACACTCATCCCTGGTCTATTCCTTAACAGAAAGCAACCTCTAGCGTCAAGGTCACCAGCTCCGAGCTTTCCTCCCATTGGTTTCATGGCTGTCTGTACAATGATCCTTTTTCCTAAATGGGCTACAAATTCCTTCATTTGAAAGACCTGAGTTTCTCTAAATGGCACCTATAAATAGGCTCATATAAAAGTGTAGTAAATTGCAACAAACACACTGGCACCCCAGGGAATAAGCTCTGGGGTTGGAAGTGAACACAGTAATACTGCTTTCACTGAGGAGGGGGACAACATCGCCAGCAGAAAATATCTTTTTATGTCCCTGGTCATCCTTTGGGATGTACTGAATATGTATGAAAGTGTCGTACTTGATTTCTATTGTTTTATTTCCATGGACTTTTAGCTTTGATATCCTAGCAATTTGCTTTTGAAGAAAAAAAATGATCTGTCTGGACTGATGAACACAATCCTGGAATGAAGAGGTTCTAAGTGCATTGGCCACCATTATTTCATGTACTTTAAAACAGAATAAACAAAACCAGGTAGTTTGCTAAGACCCCTGCTCTGGCAGTCAGACTGGCCAGCTTTGACACAGCTGCCAATATACAGTTATAGACTCACAACTGTTTTGCTGTCACTCTACTTGCTCCAAAATCTATATTTTCGCTCAGTTCCACATGTGTTTTAGAGACGTATGGCTTTTGGAGAAAGGGGAAAGATCGTTTTGTTAAGTAATTAGGTTCAAGAGGTAAACGAGCATAATTTTTCTCCCTCTTATTTGCAATGGAAGGAAAACAGTTAATGTCACTGGGGAAATGTATTTGTACACAGTAATTTTTGCATACATGAGACACGTAGACATTACTAAGAAAATGGAAAATAACTCAGTAAATCCTGAATAAAGGCCTAGTGTTAATACAAAATTATGAAATTATTCTCATTTTTTGAGCAGAGTCTGCATCTATTTGATCCTTCCTCTTATTTTCCTACTTAATGGGAAATCTGTCCTGAAATTGTGTTTGCTTTTGATTGTATCTTTGCCTTATCTGAAAAATGTCATAGGTTAATGTGAAATCACTGCTTTGGAAGGGAAGAAATTCATTTATGAGAAACAAAGGCATTTTTAACGTAAACACTCTTTGCTATGACTTCAGAGGAAAGAAAAATTAGGAATCACCATCAAGGTTAAGTTAGAAGGTAAGATCGTTTCACTGATTTAGACAGTTCCATACAGAGTACTGAAGGAGGAATTATAACCAAAAACACTGGCAAAAAATGGATACCAATTATAAAAATTCGGTATTGGTTAAGCAAGTCTTTCTCTTTGGGAGACCTGAACCCAAAAGTGCCTCAAAAGTTAGCAAAAGTTCCTAGGGAAAAAATATTCTTTGTGGCATCCTCCTTTAATTGGCATAAAATAACTATCAGATTATCATTTAAGTTAGAATAGGTAGATATGTGGCTGTCCTTAGACCTCTGTGCAAGTGATTCATCACTCTCTTACTGGGCTTGGAGACAGATACGATGTATAAAAATGGTGATTAAAATATAACTTTATAAAAATGTTTCCCTTTTCCCTTTTTTTAAAAAAAGAGTTTACTATCTACAGAAACAAAAAAATCTTTATATTTACATCAAGATAACTATTCATGACAAATATAATAATATGAAATAAAATATTGAAAGTGAGTATCAACTTTTTAAATAAGGTTTGGCTCACAGCATAAACAAGTGTAGATGAACAAATTAAAAAAAAAAAAAAAAAAGACTTTCAATAATAGGCCCAGTCCCCAAAAGTCCCTCCGTAATTTTCCCTGCCAAAAGAAACATGACAATGGGCCAGACTGCAGACAGAAGCTACCTTATCCCACAGCACGTGGAATGCCACAACAAGGTTGTAAGTGGGGCCTTCTCTACCCAAAGCCAATTAACAGTTGCCAAGAATCAGGCTTTCACTATGTCAGCAAACACCAGACCCTAGGTTGCAATTTCCCCGCTTCATCTCTGGCTATATATCCCACAGTGGGTTTCCATTTGCCTTTTTTTTTTCTTTTCTACCACACGTTTTGCAGCAATTTAAGACATGGAATATCACCATGAAGAGTAATTCTCCAGGTCTTCTCTGGCAACTTTTCAGAATTCTCACCTAATTAAAAGATCTGACTTTAGCTCCTTCTTAAGTGTTTATGTATAAAGAATGCCATCCCCTTAAAAATAGGTGATTTGATCTTACGTGCGTGACAGACATACTCACAGACAAACAGCTCCTATACATTCATGAGGCAAGTCGATTGGAAAATGCCTGTCTTCCAGGTTTAAGGTTGGCAATAGAGTGCCTCCAAGTGGTGTGTTAGCAGTAGTACCAATCCTGTGGCCCTCTCACCAGCCTGTGAATACCCTCCTCTGCAGAGGGCCCTGTACTGAAGCTAATGGAGGCCGGCATTTGGAATGGCTGCCTCTCAGACACTCCAAAGTGAACTGCCTTCTGTTTGTTCAGATGTGCTGAGTCATCTGCTGCAGCTCTCCTATGAATGACTAAAACCATAAAAATCTGTCAACATACACACATACATACAAGCACCCTCTCCCTCTCTCTCCCTCTCCCTCCCTCCCTCTCTCTCTCTCTCTCTCTCTCTCTCACACACACACACACACACACACACACACACACACACACACACACACAAAACGTTGGCAGGATGTAGAAGAATTCAAATAATGCTCTGGAACTTTCATCCGTCAGTACAAAGAGCAAAAGCTCCTTAGGTGCTAACCTACATTCACTGCACTGTTTCCCTGCTAAGCCGCCCCATTTCCTTTGTGATTTGTTTTCCTTTATTTTTTCCTTTATAACTTATTATATCACAGTGACCACTATATATCTTAATATGAATGTTACTAAATTGTGGAGCCAGTAACCCTGGCTTTCAGTGTGCATGTGGATGTATGTGTGTGAATATGTTTTACATGTATCTACGTGCGAGCTTATATACACACACATATATACTTCTTCCTTAAAAAAAAATCCTTGGAAGCTGGTGTTGCAAACGTGAAAGCTTCTCCGAGCAAGAGTTTTTAACAATGTACCTCACTGTAAAAATAAACACATAAAACGCGAAGAATTCCCAAATGCAATAGCTGTTTGCCCATCTTCTTGTATTTCTACAGTGTTGTGTCTAAGTGTTGTGCTGGCTTGAAAAGAGTCTGTGACAAGTCACTCTGTTGGGAAACACAGCTCATTATATCCATTGTCACTGGTTTTGCTTCGGGGCTGGGATCTCATCTCCTCTTGGCTTCCCTTTCTCTTCCTCTTCTTCCCTGATGGCCTGGATCTGTTCAGAGGAATGCTGTTGGGGTGACTGGTCCAGGGACTGACTCTCTAAGCCCGCCAACCGCTGTTCCTCTTCAATGACTTTCTTCCACATCTTGTGGTTCTGCAGGAGGTGCTGAGTTATTTGGCAGTAGATTTTCCTCCTTTTGAAAGTTTTCTTTCCTGAGAAAACACCAAATTACTTATTTGTGTGCTGAGTACATGGTGGTTATTTTTTTTCACATCATTAATAGGAACTAAAGTACCAACCAGATACATATGCCAGTTGATTTGTAGATCATAATAATGTTCCTTTCGAGAGTGGGGAAATAAGAGGAAGACGGCAACAATCATTAATAAATCATCGAGACATATGGTGAACCGGATTTAATATCCAGTAATGCCCAATAAAGTTCTGTTTAAATCTTGGTATTATTCTCAAGAGTCAGATCCTCCAGATTTTCCCCCCAAGCTACTGGAAGAACTTCTTGTTCTTTACTTTGTCAACTAATACAACCCACAAAAGTCTACAAGTGATCTCTGTAAAGATGGTCTCAGTGTCATTGTTCTGCTTCATGTGGACTAAAATATTAATTTTCAAGTCATCTCAAAGTTTTCCCACAAGCTGGCACAAACAACGCTTTGGAGTCTTCCATCTTCCACAGCCTGGCTTCTGTCTCTACTTCCGTAAATACACTGAATTCTTCTACTTTCCAGGTGGTACTGGCCCTCCTTCTCAAATGCTCTTCTCAGTCCCTGAAAGTTCATGCCCATTTATTGTTTTAAGACTCAGATTTTATTGAATTCCTCCTATAAGAAATAATCTCTCCCCTGTCTCCTCGTCTCTCTTCTAAACTCTCATTTCACTCCATGTATGCTTCTCAGAGTATATATTGTTTTCACTTTTTCCCTTTCTCATTATCATGGTATCTTTTTCTGATAACTGCATATCTAAAATCAGAAACTCTCATCCCTTCTTTCAATTATATAGTTCTAGAAATGGTGGTCAAACTCTCCTCCACCCACCTTCCCACAACACAGCCCTGTTGCAGCAGCTGGTCAATGAGTATGTATGTGCCCTAAATCAGGTCAATGAGCGTCTTCCCCTGGAAATTTTCCCAACAGCATGGAATGAGTCAGAGAATGGTGGCTAAGGATCTTTTCTCCTCTGCTTGTTTATCTGGAATGAAGTAAATACATAGCTGGCTATACTTCCAGTCTGATGAAGAAAGAAAGATCAAGCTGTCAGGCAGGTGACTCAGAGACAAGAGCAGGTGCAAGTAAGTTCAACATTCTGTTGAACCGAACTAGTAATTTTTCCTTTTGTATATACGCACTTTACTGGAGTCTTGTCACTTGTAACAAAAATAATATCCTCAATAGCATGCATTCTTTTTATTTTAAAAAATTTTTAAAGTTTATTTATTAATTTTGAGGTAGAGACAGCACAAGTAGGGGAAGGGCAGGGGGTGGGGGGGGAGGAAGAGGGACAATCCCAAGAAGGATCCGTAGCACGGATAGCACAGAGCCTGACATGGGGCTTGAACTCACAAAACCATGAGATCATGACCTGAGCCAAAATCAAGAGTTGGACACTTAGCCCACTGAGCCACCCAGGCGCCCCAATAATGCATTCTTTAGGGCACTTGTCTTATTCTCATATATTCTAGGCATTAGCCCCTCTACCAGACTATAGCTTCTTTTAGGAAGCCTTGTAAAGACCAGTACATATCTTATACAGAACAAGGCTCAGCAAATATGCATTTGATAAGTCAATAAATTACACTGTCTTGGTGACCAAGACATTTTGTGTGTTCAATATGGAAGTCCTAAAGACAATTTTCACAGAATTGCATCTCTTGTTTGAGGAAGCACATACGCTCAATTTTGGCAGATGAAACATAAGACATTTTAAAGAATTTTGAATTGATACCATAATTCACTATTTAGTCTTCCAATTCCTTATCTATTTATTAGGCACCTAATATGTACCAAGTATGGTAGGTTCTGGTCATTCACTGATAGATGTAATGACTGCCAGCATGGAGCTTTTACTCTAGTGGAGAGAGTGAAAAGGTAGGTACAGCCACACTGAGTCTTACAAAACCTTTTAAAGGTGGCAGAAAGAGAAAAAAAATGACTCATCTGAGAGAACATGGCATGATGACCGTGGCTTGAGCTAGGATTAAAGTAGTGGAAATGAAGAGAAGTAGATAAATGTGAGATGCATTTGTGAGGTTTAATCAACAGGACTTTGGCAACTGATTAGGTATAGGGAAAAAAGAAGAGAGAGGAATCAAAGACAGCCTTGATCTGTCTTCCCTGAGCCATTGAGTAGTTGGTCATAAGATATACTGGGAAAGGCAATGTTAGGTGAGGATATTTGAGGGAGATATTGAACATGAAATGTCTGGAAGACCTTCAAGTGCAGAGGTAAAGTAGGATCTGGACTTGAGTTTAGAAAAGGGTCTGTTTGTGGCCAGAACATAACTTCAGTACCTTCATCTGAGTGACCATTTTAGACTTAGGCCAAGAATTTAGAAATTAGGCTAAGATCCCCTATTAGATTGTAAACTTCCCTATGTACAGAAGCCGGTCTCTCCTTTTGTTGTGTATATTCACAAAGCTCTAGACTTTATTAAGCGTTTACTAGAGGAATCAAATTCATAATTTTTCTAGTTTCTGTTATACAGATCCAAGTAAATGATGAAGAGGTGATAAGCAATAAAAATGACAATGATATGAAAAAGTGGTCCTCAGGAAATTCTGATCTCATTGGGACTACATTAAAGAGTTAACGGTACAAGTTACCAGAAATATCAGCAGGGATATTTGGGTTTACTTAATGAAGTAGTAATGATTTACAATGTATAATCTGGGAGGAAAAAAGAAGAAAAAAAAAGTAAGAATAGGGGGAAAAAAAAACCCGTTAGCTATGAGATGTGCCAAAGGAACTAGATCTTTTGGAGGCCATCCATCAAAATTTTTTGGAAGTACTAGTGATTCCTTCAACAGTTTTATTATAATATACCACAAACAGGGGCACCTGGGTGGCTCAGTTTGTTAAGCATCGACTTCGGCTCAGGTTATGATCTCACGGTTCATGGCTTCAAGCCCCGCATCGGGCTCTGTGCTGACAGCTAGCTCAGAGCCTGGAGCCTGCTTCAGATTCTGTATCTCCCTCTCTCTCTGACCCTCCCCTGCTCATGCTCTCTCTCTGTCTCAGAAATAAATAAAACATTTAAAAAATTTAAAAATATACCACAAACAATTGTTTTACAGGATAAGATCAATTTCAAAATACAGTTCAAAAAAAAGGACATTATCTTGAATTACTTTTGAACCATACAGACACATAAGAAAATTATTAAATTGAATAACTGTGGGAATGGGTATAGGCTGAGTCATAAGAGTTTAAAAAATGATTTACTGTATTATTTTATTTATGAGATGAACCCATCAATCAAATTTATACTGACCACCTACTAATTGACAAGCAATTTTCTGGATGCTATATACACAAAGACCAATTAGTCCAAGAGCTTGCCTTAAAGGAGTTTAATGTTTACAGAAGAAAGAGCTAAGATGACAAAAAAATGAAATATATACACTATGTTTTATGACAGATGTATGCATATGACTAAGATGGTTTTGATGTCCCCCTTAGCTTGACTACATTTTAGACCAGTTTCTTCCAGATTAGTATGTCTCTAACCTGCTTTTTATTATAGCATTTACTTTATAAAACTTGAAAGTGCAGATACTTTCTGTGCTCTTTTGTAATACAGATAAATCTTCTCCCGGTTTCTAGCCAGTTTTATAAGCCAGGAACTCCTTCCTCAAGTACATGGGCATTGATTCTTTTGAAATGAAATAATCAGGATAAACAGGGGCCCTAACTTTCAGTCTTCATGGGAGGGAAGGTGCCTAACTTCAGTAAGTACCAATTAGCAAACACAGATGGCTCAATGACATTGGCCAACTTCCCTCTAAGGTCCTAAAGTACTTTTTCATTAGCTGATGCTTAAAATTTCTCCTGCCTTAGTTTCAATGGGGTTGAATTTAATTTCTCTCCCTTATTGCAATAGTTCTGAACAAAGCCTTCCTTGACATTTTTAACGGGTATGTAGTGCAATTTCTCTCTGATACATTAAAACCATGGCAACACAAGAGACTCAGGTTGTGAGGGGATAGGTAAGATTTTTTTTTTTTCAAAGAACAGGACACCTGAGGTGAGATTTTGAGAAAATTTACCTGAGGTAAATTTTGAGAATACTCTAGGTGAAGGTGTTGGCAGCATTCCAGGCAGAATGAGGGGCAGGCACAAAGGCAGAAGTCATGGGTTCCTGGAGCACGACATCAATTTCTTCAACTAAACATTTCTTAACAAAGACTCTATGTGTGCATATGTATATGCGTGTGTATGTGTGTGTACACTAAAATTTTTAAAAATCTGAATTATTTCTATAAAAATCAATATATTACTACATTAGACTTTTCAAGGCAAATTTATAAAGTTACTCTTCTACCAAAGCCATCTACTTGTTTGTTTCTACTTTGCTTTTATTATACTTAAGTACAAATTGGCTTCTGTTGAGGAATTTTTCAACGTCAATATACTTTTGAACCTACTCCTTTGAATCAAGAAAGTTACAGATGAGCATTGGCTGAAGGACAGATTTGAATCACGGTTATAGGAAAACACTACTGCCCAAGGTGATTACTCCATCTCAAAGTTATACACATTCATGGCAGTGTATTCAAAGGGATGAAGGTAACAAAAGCTTGATTTTTCTCCTTTTCCTTTCAGGGCAGCCCCCATGAGAACAGCTGTTCTCTTATTAATGCTGTTAAACATTAGCAATAAACCTCTCTGGATTTGAACTGAATACGGTGACGTAGAAGAAAGTTTGTACCAAATACATTTGCGTAGATTAGAGTCTGCAGGTGGTCTAAAACATGCCTGTATTGGGAGCCAAATTGTTCAGCACTGGAACCTTTTGAAATGAGAACAAAGAGCCTTTCATTGCTCAAATTCTAAATGCAGCTTAGTACTTCATTAGAAACCTCTTAGTTCGCTGTAGGAATCTTTCAGATTTAATTATGAGGTTGGGAAAAAGCCTTCTTTCCCTAGGATACCATATTGAAACATTTAATTCTGTGTTTCCTGGGACATCTCCAAGTTTTGCAAATTGCTGAAATTATCAGTGCATATTTAATCTAAATTTTTTCTGAAGCCTAACTTTCAGGCTCAATCAAGTTAACCATCTCAATCTGATTATGAAATTAAAATTACTCGGATTCTATAGCAGCCGAATTAGAAGTGAGGAATTCTGGGTTTGGAGAGTAACACATCAGAATCTGGAAGTCAGTATGGCAACTTAACCCTACAGAATGAAAAGTAATTGAATATCTGGTTGTCGCATTTGCTGGTAAAGCCAATGTTGACAAGTTGAGCCTGTTAAATCTCCTGGCCTGTGTTCTTCAATTCTTGATGCCTGTTTTATGTGTATATGTTTTCAATGTGTTTGAGTTCAAATAGCAATCAGTGAGGGCCCATGGGAACAAAGTTTTTCTAAGAGTCTAAGGTGACNGGTGGAAACAAACCAAAAAACAAAACAAAACAAAATGCCCTGTCCTTCAACAGCAAACTACCTTCTGGCTCTCTGAAGTTAAAAAACAAAAAACAATACGTGTTTATTAAATGAACAAATGAAAACATAAGCCATGAATCCCAAGTCTTGGCTCCAACTTCCAAATCTCAAGATTTGCCCAAAATTGCTAATGGAAACCTTTTTTAAGCACCAGAGAAATAAAATATAATTTCTCTGATGATAGAAATACTGAAGGAAAACAACTTTTGATTTTCACCTCATTCTGCAGCAAGGTTAAAAAGTAGGACAGAACTGAAGCAAAAATTTAATCTAGAGCCAAATTTGCAAAACTCTGTCTCATCAGTTTATAGTTTGTGAAGATTTCTCTATCTCTATTTTGCAAGCCTACAATAGAGTACTTACATGAGGGCAAAATGGGTCAATACCCATATTAGACTATATTTACTAGATGGCCAAGATGAACTGAGTCATGAATTTTCCTGACTGTGCTAAAATATGGGAATAAATGATCAGAATGTTTTTTTTTGGTAATATTTTGGGTAAGGGCTTTGAAAACTATTAACACTGTATTTCCTTTATGAAGGCAGAGGTAAAACCACATACTGTGTTTTCATGAACATAATAACACTATTTGTGTCATGTTACTGTAAGGGTTATGGATTTTACTAATTATGCTTTTTTGGCCTTCTCCCTATGACAGGAGAAGTAGCAGAGCGTATTTCAAGACATGAGTAAAGCTAATGCCTTTTTGTAATCTGGTGAGTTAAAATGGATTAGGTTGGCTACATGTGTGCTCCAAATCAATGACCAGATGTGAATACTTTTCATTGTCACTAAAGCCACTACTTTGCCTGGTTCAAAGCCATAGTCATTTCTCACTTGTATAATTTCAACAGCTTCTTCTTCCCCTTGCTCCCACCTCAGATGCAAGAGTGTTCTCAATACAGCAGGTGAAGTAATCAATTTAAAATATAAGCTGAATCAGCTAACTCTTCTGCAGAAAATCTCTCAGGGCTTCCCACCTTACTCAGAGTAAATAAAAGCCTAACTCCATACTATGACCTACAGTGCCCTACCTTCAAACCCTACATCATTTGCCTCTCTCCTGCTGCCCCCTCCTCAGCCCCTTTCCTGTCTTAGCCACCCCAGCTCTCCTGATGCTCCTTGAACACCCAGCCAATGCCAATGTCAGGATGTTTTCACAGCCTGCTTCTCTCTCTTCTTGGAACGCCTTTTCCACTTCAACTTCCATGGATCACTCCCTTACTTCTTTCAGTTTTTTTTAAATGTCTTTCTTATTTAGACCATCTGTGGCTACCTTATCTAAAATTTTAACCTTTCTCGGCAATATTTCATATCCCCCTTCTTTTNAACTCGAGCATTTATCAGTACCTCATGTATTAAAGATTTAGTGACTTGTCCTGCTTAGTGTCTACTGACTGCACTGGACAAAAAGTCTAAATGGGCAAGGATTTATATTTTGTCTGATTTGCTCATGGCTCTATCTTCAGTACCTGGAAGAATGCCTGGCATACCGCTCATGCTTAATAAAAATGTGTTACATGAATGAGTGATAACTACCTCTTACCACTTCACATGGCCTTCCTTGAACTAAGCCAACAAAAGTCTATGGTTGCTCTATATGGTATGTCAAATTCCTTTCATCTCTAAATCATTAAGATACTCTGAAGAACAGGCTTCAACCACTTCATTTCTTTTTACTTCATAATAGAGAATGTATCTTTGTATGAACATTATAATAGATTCCACAGTCTATAGTTGCTACTATTATGACATTAGAGAAGGGAGGTTATCCACAATCAGATGCAGATGATATCTGGACACAAACCATGTATAAGCATAAAATTTATCTGAACTTATGTAAAAAAACAACCAATCCTAGGAAAAACAAATTAGAAATAGGTTTTATAAAACTTACTTGGAGCTTCATTATTTTCACAGGTTTCCTCTTCATTTGGTGCTTCCTCCTCTTCCTCTTCTTCTGGGTCGTCAGTATCTCCTGACTCATCACTGTCTTCCACCCATTTCCCCGGCATTAGTCCTGCTGAATCATAGGAGTTGCACAGAGGACCCACAATGTGAGAGATGAAGGATTCCTGAAGATTGGCCAACTGAGGAGCAGAACGGTCCATGAAGGGGCTTATTGGTAACCCAAGGCTGGCCTCTTCATCACCCTGGAAATAGGAATTTAGCATGAATAGTTAACCAGAATATGACATGGAAAGTTTAAAATACTAGTAAAGTCAACATTACTTGGCATCTAAAATTTGCAATTATGTAAGAACCCAGACATTCATGTGTGAACTCCCTCTTTTGCTTGACTGCTAAAAGAAGATTCTACTCAAATTACTAAGATCCTTGCAGAAATGCTACGTTGCTATTTATCACTTTTGTGATCCTGAGGTTTTGGCTTTTGACTGAAAGGAAATAGAAGAAATGGTCTGTAACAGTAAATGGTACTTCTTATTACATATCATTCCTTTTTAAATGAGAATATAAGTGTACTTTAAAATGCAATGCTGGGAATAATTATCCAACAAATACATAATCTATCATGTTTTCTTTTTTTTTTTTTCTTGACTTGGGTACCAGAAATCTTAGTATAATTCATTGCTCAAGTAGAAGTGCTACCTTATCCCAACTTTTGGTTGAATTATATCTTCTGTGATTATATGGTCTCTAAAAGTCTTATTTGTCAATATGACTATCAGTACTACTGTGTGTTTTATTTTGAACTACTTCAAATCTTTCTGGAAAAATAAAACAGACTGTAAACTATTAGTCATCTAGCAAAATTAATGAAGGAAATAATACTGAAATACCAACAATGGTTATACCTATGTAGAATGATTATAAATTATCCTTTTCATTTTTTTGTATTTCAATATTTGGGGATTGATTATGAATTAATCTCATTTCTAGAAAAGTCAATACATTATATTCTAGAAAGTACAAACTTTTTATTCTATATAGGAGTCCTGTGTATAAAACCTCTTAAACCTATAAAATTCTTTATAATCCCTCTTAAATATGTCCAATGATACCAGGCAATTTATTACTTATTTCTGGATTCCTTCATAACACAAATTTTTTCTCCCGTTGTCTTGAAATCAATCTTACTATATCTTCTATAGACAGTTATATTCATTTTTAGGAAAGCAAAAAGAAATCTCATGTTTCTTAAAAATCTGATCCTATGTTAAGTGATAATTTATCTTCTTTAATCTCTACAATGTATGATCACTTAATACTAAATTTGCATGTCAGTCTTTTAAGTGTCTGAAGACAGTTATTACATCACCTCCATTTTCTCTCAGGGTAATGATCTTCACTTCTTTCATTTCCTTTTATGTCACTGATACCTGTCCTTTACCCATGCTCCACTGTCTACACATTCCTCTTAATAGAGTAGATCATAGTACTCAAAACGAAGTTTCAGGTATAATCTGATCAGCGTATAATAATATGGGAAAGATCACTCCATGTTTATGTGTTTGTGGTAGGTTTTTTGGTAGTGCGTTTATTCTCATGTTATCATGTCAAATAAAATATCTATTTTTAAAGCTTTTTCATATGCTGCTGTTATTGACTATTAAAAGTAAATGAACTTGGGGTGACTGGGTGGCTCAGTGGGTTAAGTGTCTGATTCTTGGTTCGAGGTCAGGTCATACTCTCACGGCTCATGAGACTGAGCCCTGTGTCAGGCTCTGTGCTGACATCGCAGAGATGTCCCTTTCTCTTTCTCTCCTCTCTCTGCCCCTCCCCAACTCCTGCTCTTTCTCTCTCTCAAAATAAACATTTAAAAAAAGTAAATGAACTTAATCTGATATACATTCATCCATATAAATATAAATTACCTTATATTACAATCAATTTATTAAAAAAAAAACCCAATATGTCAATGGTCTTCCTAATGTTTCATTAGGTCATTTCATTATCTCAGTATCTTCTCCTTTGCCCTCCTACACTCCACAATACTTGCGAAAAACTTTATGTTTTTAGTCAGTGCATTTTCTCATGTTAGTATGAATATGAAAGTGACTGATCACACTTTTACTGCTTTTGGAAGCTTTTGTGAATTTATGAGCAGCCTAAGTAGGATTCAGATAAACAGTTAAGTTAGTTACCTGTTCATAAAATTCATTGACGATACCCTCTGTCCACTGGAGATGGAGCTCTTTACATTTAGCTGGCCCATTGATATCAGCCAACTTTATACACATTTGACAAACCAGTAGACGATCATTTTCATTGGTCCAATCTATTCCAACATCATCATTTACCTGTTTGAGGGGCAAAGTTAAAACGTGTTTTGTCTCAATGAAAGCAAAAGTTGAACTGAAGAATAAGCAATATTTATTATCTTCCTATCGTGCAAAGATTAGAATACCAAAAAATAAGGAACTTCTTAGCTATTTAAAATAATGTTATTGGCTTACATAATAAATTAGCTTATTGGAAAACTAAAATAATAAATGATGGATAAAATAATTATTAATTATTGAACTGAAAATAATGCTATTTAAAATTAGCATATATATATATGAGGCTATAAATTAAAATGAATAATAAATAAACAAACAAAGAAATAAATAAAAAAAAAAGGCACCTGAGTGGCTCAGTTGATTGAGCATCTGACTCAATTTTTGCTCAGGTCATGAGCCCAGGGCTGTGGGACTGAGCCCTGTGTTGGGCTCCATGTTGAGCATGGAGCCTGCTTAAGATTATCCCTATTTTTCCCTTTGCCCCTCGCCCCTGCTTGTGCTCTCTAAATAAATAAATAAGCATATATTACCAAATATCAGTAAATATATGTAGCTACAAATGATAAGACATTTTCTTAAGTTAAATTTGGTGTTTATATTTGAAGTATGAAATTTTGTTTTGGGGTTTTGACCTTTTCTACAGCCAGATAATTTATGTTAGTAGACCACAGTGATGAGAGCAAATTAAATCAAAGAAAAACTCAATTATGGTGAGATTTTTATTTCTCTGCAGCACAAAATGTAATATATATATAAACAGCACCACAACTTCTCAGATATCTAGATTCGGATCAAGGTCTATATATCTTCTTCTGGTTAATCATTTTATTGAATTTTATTTTCACATTTGACATATAAGAGGTGAGAGCAATGAATTTTGTTCCACACTTTGATTCCATAACATCTTTCAATATGGTCATAAAATGGAGACTGGTACAAATCTAGTTACCTTGGCATTAAATTTGGCTACAAAATCAAAGTGTTTCTTCAAGTCAGTGGCCAAAATTGCTTCAATGACAAGGAAACGAAAATGCTTAAATTCCACATGGTCAAGGTTAACTAAGAAGTTGTACTCTGGCCGGGACATGAAAAGATTCCATGCAGCAGCTGCGTGATGATTCTCCAAAACTGAACGATCATTATAGAGCACCGCCTAGGCAAATAAGTAAGAGACTGAAGGGTTCAACTTTAAATTAAAAAAAAAAAAATTAAAAATACACAAGAATATGCAAGGCTTTCAGGATTCTCGTTTTTCACAGAACACAGAAATGTTATCTTGTGACTGTTGGTTATTAAGAATTATATATTGTAATTACATTGACCGATGGTTACTTTGCTTGGTTAAATTTCCTTTTATGTCAGATGAAGTTCATTTCCTTGAAACTTTATTCTAAACTCTTGCAAATGAGGGGCTTAGAGTTAGCTTTTATCAGATTTCTCTGCACAGGAATTTAACTATTAAAACAATCCAAATACACTAAAATCCCTACGAGGTAACTCAATTACTTTCTGCCTCAGGAATAAGAATTACCTTTTCTTAAACACATATAACTAATAAATAGTAATGGAATCCCTGAGAAGCTCAGAATTTAAAATATTCTCACCTCACAAGCAGCCATAGAAAATATCACCCTTCAACTAGTAATTGAAGGTATATAATAAGTATCTACTTGCTTGGAATTCTCTAATAATGCTGAGGGATACGGCAAAAGAAGAGGAAGTTGCCTAAAAACTGCTTGAAGATTAGTGTGGCAGACAGATGACAAACAGGGTAAAAAGGCATAAGGATCAAAAGGAGAGACTAAGCACATGAAAACTGACATTGAACTAAGTGAAAATGCACACATGTGTCGGAAAATATGAATGATAAATGGTGCTGTCAAAATGATTTGCCCATCTTTAGGGAAAATAATTCTGGTGTAAGAAGGACATGCTGGAATAAGTTTAAAGTAAGTAGTCAGGGAAATACATATCAGGATATTTTTATTACATATTCATTAGAGGAAAATTCTAGTCTAGTCTATATGACAGGTGGAAATGGATGGGGGTTGGGTAAAGGACAAAAGGCAAACAAGGAAAAAAAACTAATCGACCAGATTGTCTTCTAGATCCTCTAGACGGAAAAAGAGGATCTCAGAATGCGTAGTAACATGGATCCAGCTAATTAAATCAAGGAAAAACTGACTGACGTAATCATTTCAAAGGAGATGCTGAGATACTCAGGGATTACTTTTTGACTTATATTTAAATATATATGAAGACAAACTTCTTTAAAGTTATTGTTTCTGAAATACTATGTTCAGGTAAAAAAATTCCTTCAAATGAATGAAATAGGTTGGTGCTTAAATCCTAAATAGGAATGTCATAAGAATCATGGTTGTTATAAGAAATAGATTTCAAATGAATGGGATTTATATACAAAGAAGCCCCACATTGTTAAAAGTCCAAGAAAGACTGAGGTCTCTAATCTTTTCAAAAAGAGACTGTGGTAAGGGTTGATTTTCTTTACCGAGAAGGTTCATTAATATGAATTCAACTAGTTTTTCTTCTTTAAAAAACTAAGAAGGGAGTCCCATGGGAAATAAAGTTGCATGCCTGCCATTAATAACTTGGAACAAACATGATATATTTTTAAAATTAGCTTGGTCTCTAAGAATTTTTTCCTAGGGATAAATATAGCTTGGCTCAAACTCATTTGGTCCCTATTATAAGTCAAATTTATAAAATACAATTCCTTTGGAAAAATCTCTAAATTAAATTATTTCTTTAATCAAAATGGAAAGATTTACCTGAGGAGCACTAGTTGCAACCAGGAAAGCATTAGTCCTTCCTGGGTGATCATAATCATGCATGGCTGCAGCTACATACAGTGCCATTAACTCTAAGGCAGGGATATTTCCAGAGAGACATCCATATTTATCATCAGGCACATTATAGGTTTTTGAGAATACATATCCCATATGTCCATGTGTAAACCCACTGTCAGAATCTGAGAAGAGAAAACGAAAGTAATAGAAAGTTTTAAAAAGTATTAAACTGATANTAATAATGAAGCACAGATATACTTAATAAGTACCTGAATCACTTGCTGATCCGTGATCATTAATCACAGTTGAGTGGCCTGGAATTGGTTGTGTAGTAAGATACCAAACAGCATGTAAGACGTCAGTGGCATGGATTCTGTTATGATCTTTAACCAATGCAAAGACACAGTCATTAATTTGTGAACTTGGGACCCAAGGACTGAGAGTGCCATCTACTGGATAAACAGTTGAGTCTTAACATTTTAATACCCCTGCGAAAGGCAGCCAAACATTCAAGGACAAATACTCTTTGATTACTCTTCCATTACTCCAAAATATCCATAGTGACAAGAAAAAAAAAAAAAAGCCCACACAATGTTCATTTTTCAGGCAGATGTCTGAAGTGGAAAAATCTGTGTGCAGAGTTTACCAGAAACCTAACATATATAGAAAACTCACTATGTGAAATTCCTGTAATGTTTACCCTTATATGTATTTCCATGCTCCTGCAGAGGACCAAATAAAATGCAAATTTTAAAATACGCAAATGCAGAGGACCAAAATAAAAGACTCCTAACATACTTCAAATAAGTCAGACCAATGATCTATGTCACCCAGTGTTTCATCTCTGATAAATAGCATGCAAATATAATCTGTGAATAAAACATAGTACTATTCTTTTGTATCAAACATAAAACACTGGTTAAAAATTAATAATATATCGTTTATATGTAGATTAAGTCCACAAAGCAAAACTGAAAACAAGAATTAATGATGTTCTGTGGTCTAAAAATTCTAGTTTGGGAACACAGCTCTAGGAAATACCTAAAGAGAAAAATCAAAGCCTCTCTGTACAGTAATGTAGGGAGTTGGTTCATTTAGATTAAAGCAAAATCTATGGGAAAACTACACCTCTAGTTACAATGTCATTATCAGGGGAAGGGGTCTATTCTATATACGCAGCTCAGCTTCTACTGAACCATGACAAAAGACCTAGTGTCCCCTTTGCCATCTTCTTTTTCTGGTGCAATTCTCCCAAGTTTTTCTCTTGTCTACTAGCCCTTCACAGTATTTCATTGATTGCTGTGCTTTACCCTAAGTGTGCTAACTTCACATACTTTATTTCCAATGGCCAAGGATAATACAGTCTCCTCCAATATAGATTATATCTTTGAATAATACTCAACAGATGAAGAGAAAACAGACGAAAGAAAAATAAGAATGATAATGGGACTTGGAGAGAAACATCCGGTTCCTGGTCAGGGATGAAAGAAAAAACTGACATTGTTGGTGGCACACAGAGGGAATGTACAGAGAGAGTGCCTATTCTCCTACATTTCTGGCAACTCTTAGGAGTCAGTCTTTAAGTGAGGACATGTAGCTAAATCTTATGTGAATACTCCAGCAATTCAGTCAAGGGGCCTTGTGAGGATCTGAGAAGATGTGTTCAGAAGAGCTCTGAGAAACAGACATCCCAGCCTCCAAAGGGGGAAATGAGTAAGCCCTGTGCTCTTTGCCATTGCAGGATATTCTCTAGTACTCCAAAGAACAACTGTATTGAAACTGGAGTCTATATCTTGCATACAGACTATCTCGAGTTATCTAAGACCATTACATTTTACATCCATTCCTGTGTCATGTACACAACTGATCACACTAAATGTTTCTGGATTTAGGTCATATCTGATTTTGTCTCTATTCTGATATTATTACCTGTGTTACCTTCAGTGAATTATAATTCTGTCTCATTTCCTAATATTAAAAGTATAGACATATTAAATAATAGTGCCTTATTTCATAGTATAATTGTGAGAATTACAGAAGATGTATTTTTAAATTCCTGACACATAGTAAGCTTGCAGTTCATATAAATATAATTCACATAAAATTAACTATTGCTGCTGGAACATGATAGAGAAATCCATCCTGGATTTAAGAACTGAAGAGCTAAAAATAACGGGCTATGCTAAACCCTTGGGGGACAGAGAAAGCAGTGACGATCTGGTAGAGGAAGAAACTGCCCAAGCTGCTGCTATTAGGGAATATATTGGGAGAGACCTTCTAACTTCTTTTCTTCCCCTTTGTTGCAAGCTGGGAAAATGTGTGCAAGTAGTTCCCAGTAATCTTCCAAATCACAGAAACCTGTGCAGGTGTCCAGCATTGCAAAGGGATGGATGTGGGCTGCATCAGGGTGATGGCAGAGTCTATTTGTGGTGATAGACAACATCAAGTACAGATAAACCTGTTGAGTTACTGCTTCCTGCCCTGTTTCCCATTCCAAGACCCAGGGCCTGAAGGCTTCACAGGTAACTTTTGTAAATTTTCAATGAACCATCTTATCCAAATAATCTGGTGCTGAAAATATAAAAAGGAGGGAAGCTGCCTGACTCATTTCATGAAGCTAGTATAATCTTGATTTAAGAATGAGGTAAAGGGGAGCCTGGGTGGCTCAGTCAGTTAAATGGTTGACTTTGGCTCAGGTCACGATCTCGTGGTTTGTGGGTTCGAGCCCCGCGTCGGGCTCTGTGCTGACAGCTAGCTCAGAGCATGGAGCCTGCTTCAGATTCTGCATCTCCCTCTCTCTCTGACCCTCCCCTGATCACGCTCTCTCTCTCTCTCTCTGAAATAAAAACATTAAAAAAAAGAATGAGGTAAAGACAGTATATGGAAAAAAATACTCCCTTTGTTTTGGAGTATAGGTTCAGAAATACTTAAAACAATAGGTAACCAAACCTAACTCCTTAAAATAATATCTCCAGTTATACATGTGTAGATCTAGAAGAATAACATTGTCACTCTCACTTAAGTAGATGGAAAATCAGCTGCCTTATAAGCAGTCAATAACATGTTTGTTGAACAAATATTTACTTAGCATGTATTATGTGCAAGTATTGTGTCAAGTGCTGATATTGCTGTTCTCACCATTAACTTTCTGATGACCAACTCAGGAGCAAAGTCATCTAAGAAATAAGCTAGCTAGGTCAATATAGGGGATTTTGTAGGACACGCCAACAAGCTTAAAAACTTCTCTTCTTCAGGCAACTGAGAGGGATAAGGAACAGTATCAGAGCTATTATTATTATCCTTATTGTTTATTATTATCCTTTATCTCTGCATTTTGGACAAAGGTCCAACTCTCTTAATGGTTCCCCCACCCATCCGGTAAGCCCCTCTGCCTCTCTAACAACACATAAACACACGTGCACACAGTAACACATAACATGCCCTATCTCATACCCCTCCCTCTTCTGTCTTGATACACTTACTTTCTCAACTTTCTCCTGATCCCTCAAGCACAGAGTTGAAGTGAACCAGGGTGGAGTGTTGGAGTTATACGTAAAATTCATGCATTTTTAGACTTATATATTTTCAATTTAAAATTCTGTCTATGTTCTGATGTAAAAGTATTAAAGAAGAAAAGTGACAATGTAAATATTTCCCCCTTTGGAATATAGTAAATATTGTAATATTTCTGCCTTTAGCTTGTACCATGTCACCTCGGTATCTAGCTTTAGAACTGGTGGGCACGTGACAGATAGCTTAACTGAACTGAATACAGATTGAGCCAGATTACTCTCATTGTTCCCATTAGATACTGCCTCATCACTGCCTCATCACTACTGTATTTCTGAGACATTCTACCCATTTCTCCAACTTCAGTGACAAGAATAAGGGGTGTCAGGAAAAATATATTTTAGAGATGAAAGTCTCTGAAAGGAGAAAAAAAAAATCTCAAAAGTAATTTTGAATTCACGAATGATTATCATCTGATGATTTATCTTCTTTACTTGCCAATATGCCCAATTGAAAAGGACTGCAAACAACATTAAACATTATTTCTCTGTACCATTCAATATAAACTATATCTTAATTTATCCTAACCTTTACTGAGGAAATATATATTTGGTATCATATTTCTATCAGTGAGTTGCCTATATTTATATCTCTTCATATCTACCTACCTGTGTCTATTTTTTAAATTTGTTTATTTATTTTGAGAGAGAGAGAGAACAAATAGCGGAGGGGCAGAGAAAGAGGGAGAAAGAAGATCTGAGGCAGGCTCCACACTGACAACAGGAAGCCCAACATGGGGCTCGAACCCACAAACTGTGAGATCATGACCTGAGCCCAAGTTGGATGCTTAACTGACTGAGCCACATAAGCACCCTTAGTTTGTAATCTAGATTCTTCAAATTTTATTAAGGGTTCTGGGTACAAATTTAAAAGCTTTTGGGGTGACTGGGCAGCTTAGTCAGTTGAGCGTCCAACTCTTGATTTAGGGTCAGGTCATGATCCCAGGATTGGGATCAGCCCTGTGTCAGGATCCATGCTGAGGGTGGAGCTTGCTTGAGATTCATTCTCTCTCTCTCTCTCTTTCTCTCTCTCTCTTTGCCCCTCTCCCCACTCGTGCTCTCTCTCTAAAAATAAATGAATGAATGAATGAATAAGTAAGCAAGCTTTCACATTTTCCTGTTTCTCTTAAAAATTACTAAGGTGAACTTAGAAGTGTAATATAATTTAGTTTCTAATATTTTAGGTGACTGTCATATTAAAGTTAATCTAATCCCATTTTAGTTACTCTTGAGCTTTTTCATTTAGGTATGAGTTTATTTAGCTAGATCTTTAGAAACAGTTCTCTAGGAGTATGTATGAAAGTTAAGCACACATACAGCAAATTTTTGTGTAGCATAATTATAATGGTAAACAAAGCTTTTAATAAATATCTGTATTAGTCAAAATTTACAACACCACCATCTGTAAGGAGTTACTATTTAATAGTGATCATCAGTCAAGCTAAAACTTTCCTGTGAGAAGGTATCAGTGAATTCCCTTTATGGAAAGTGTTTGGGACTCCTAATAGAACAGGCAGCTTTATTATAACAAATTCTTTTCACATGGAATGAAGAGCCCACTATTTAAAAAAAAAATCTATTTGCTTGCAGAATAAAAAAAAATAATGAAGAATAAAATTTAGAATCTGGAAACTTCTTTTTACACTTGAATACTAGTCAACTTTCCCTATGACTTAATGACATACTTCCTAGAGAAAAGTTAGTCGTTATTATATCAATTTGTACTCCATGGACTTGGCTATAGCTGATTATGTCACTAAAATATATTTGGAAATATAGCAATTTGTAAATTTAGTTTGGTGACAAGCTGTTGAAAAATCAGTAACAGTTTTGTCAATCACTGGCATCCAACCAGGGTGAGCCCTGGGAAAATGGTACTAAGAAAGCAAGGCTTATCTTGAGATCCTTTCAAACTACCCCTTTTTCATATTTCTCTCTCAATTTCCAAGGCCCTATTGGCTAGACATTCTCAAGGGGACCAGTGTTCTTAAGTTCCTCTTTGCTCTTCACCACTATCCTGTTTTGCTTGCATTTTGGTCCGATATTCTCCAACAAATCTCATTTGTGGATCCGATTCTTCAGTCTCTTCTCCTATCACACTCCATCAGCTCTGCATTTTCATTCCAATCAGATGGCATTTTGAAAAATAATATGTTAATAATGGATCATTAGCTTAATGTACTACCTCTTTCTGGAAATACCTGTACCTTTTCTGTCTCCCTAGGATTTTTATTTAACTTCAGCTCTTTGTAACTAGAAAAAAGACACGGGGTTCTAAAGTCTAAGGTGTATAAAAGCAAATTTAAAACTTAAAACTTAAAACATGATTTGAACATGTTTCTTAGACATACTTCAACCAATATATGATGTCTATTTCTCTTGCTGTATGCCATTTACTTTCTAAAAGTACCACATGATTTCTGCACATTTTCACAATCTCCCTGACTGGATTTTTGGACATTTTCTTCCATTCCATATATTTTGTAGCATTTAGGATGATTTCATTACATGTTCAGATGATACCTGCAATGCTCCATACTGATAATTTAACATCTCTCTGTTCTAAGTTTGCATTGTTATAAATCATAAACTATACTCACAATATTTAAAGTCCACAAACTTGAACACTTGGTTCAGAAACTCTTCCTTTGGTCTTCACATTTATTTAATTTTTTAAAGACTTCTAAATATTTCTTTGAAACCACTTCCAGGCCTCTCTTTTTTTGGTCTATTTTATTAATTAGATGATCACCCACCTCACCCTCAACCCCTAGCCAGATTTTTGTGGTTTTTGTTATATTCAAGAACATTTAAGAGTTAATGATTTAACTCTGCAGATTCCAGAACAAAAGTTGAACTCGCCCAATAAAAGGAGTACATTATAAAATAAGCAATAAACTTAACATTTAATTATTTGTGGAGCACACACTTAATTGGCTTACTAGTTGAAGGCACTGTTATAACTCCTTTAGAATTATTACCTCATTTTATCCTTATAACAATCCTATGAAGCAGATATCATGATGCCCATTTTACAGAATGAGAAATGAGGCATGGAGAGGTTAAGTAAGACCCACGGTCTTCCACAGATGATAAGTGTAGGGGCCAGGATTCTGAAAGTGGTTATCTCCTAATCACTATACCATGTGGCCATATACCAAGTTTACCATGTGTAATCCTCTGCTAGCTGCTAATGATTCAATATCCCACTACTCACAGCAAATTTGACATAATTTAAAGTATTATTTCACAAAATAACTTATACTCACAAGGAATTTCCCTGTATCCAATCTCCAAAGCATGAAAATAATTCATAAATTCCCTAACTGGAATTTTGAAAGCTTCAAAGAGGCCCATGTCTTCAAAAAGTCTGTATGATACCTATAAACAGAAACACAAAGCTTTACAGAACATCAAGTAATTCATGGCCAGTAGAGACACTTATTAGGAACAATAAGTCACGTAGGTACTAAGGAACTGTGTGTCTAGCCCTAGAAGTCCCTGACCACAAGGAGTATTCAATCTGATGGGGATATGCAACTAAGAAAACAACCAACTCAAATAGTATACACTGCAGAAACATATCAAGGCATTCAATTGTGTGTGATATCAACTACTAGACAAACTACTTAATAAATTGTTCATTGCATACTGCATGCTATAAGCACTAAAAAATTAGAAAAAGCTTTAATTTGGACTAGTTTTTATTGAAAATAAAAAAAGATTTCTAGAGGATAAAGGATTCAGAGATGTACCTTAGTGAAGGAGAAGGAATTATGAGAGAGGAAAAGAGTTACCTTGACTAAATATATAGAGAAAATTGATTTATTCTACTGCAGTATAAATAGCATCTAAATAATTTTTTCTTCATGTGTCTTCTCCTCCAAATATCTATTCTCCTTCCATTTACATTCACAGCTTTGGCGACTCAAAGCCAGTGAATACCTCTGCATGTAATTGGCATATTTGACATGCAAATGATGGAGGAAAAAATGATAAAGGCACAGAAGGTAATGGGGAGAGAAATGGTTATTCACATGGCAGAATGGAGTACAGCACCATCTTATGTGGCCTTACTTTATATCACAAAGGCACAGAGTTGATTATAACTCAGGAGACTTTAGGAAAGAATTATTCATCATTTTTATTATCTGCATATCTTCTTATAATTGGCTTGAAATATTTCTTCCAAATCTTTGATATACTGTTTTACAGTTACATTTCTATCTTTTGTCATTTGGCTTTAAATCTATTTAAAGTCATTGACATTCCTTTTTGAAGCTTACTTTGAAAGAGAGAGAGAAAGACAGCAAGCAAGATGGGGAGGGGAAGAGAGAGGAGGAGACAGAGAATCCCAAGCTGGCTCCATGCTGTCAATACAGAGTGTGATGTGGGGCTTGAACCCAAGAACCATGAGATCATGACCTGAGCTGAAATCAAGAGATGGATGCTAAACGAACTGAGCCACACAGGTGCCCCTGAATGATATTCCTTTAATTGTGTGCTCGTTGTTTATCATATATGTATATATACATATACACACATATATACATATTTATATAACTATAAAGGAATTTCTATCTAAAATGAAACAGGAGGATATAAAACAAAAAATCTCACACATGTACTCTTAGAAAAATAAAAGTTAAAGACTGACAAGCTGATTTCCTGTAAAATGACTGATGTACAAAAAAGTGATAAAACTGGAATGATAGTGAGTTGATCAAGAGTTGCCTCATATGACGCTTGGGAATTATACTTGTGGTTTCCAGAGGCATGAACTTGAGCTTGTTTGCGTGACTGCACTGGTTTTGTCTGCTTGGGGAATTTTCAAACCTGGTCCCATTTGTTTTTGAGTTTTAACAGACTCTACTTAAACTATCCCCTTTTTATATTCACTGCCCAAATATACAGCCCACCCCAAGCCCTCAAGGGACTCAGGAATGATAGCTTGCTATAGTTGGCACATCCTAAATCACAGTGCCTCTGCTATTCCTGAATAAACTCATATTTTTGACAATTTTGAGCTTGCCTCAGTTTAATTCTTTAGGCTGGCATAATTAAAAAGGAGAGTTATTCATTCAACGTACATCTATGGAGTCCCTACAATGTTCCAAACAATCTTCTGCATATATGACATATATACAGGTGAACAAAACAAAGATCTCTTCCTTCGGGGAGTTTATGGTCTAGCAGACGAGGGCAGTAAACAACAGATATAATAAGTATGGTATACCCTATGACAAAAAATAGTAAGTAATATGGAAAAAGAAAAATGGGAGTAGGGGTGGAAGACTTAGAATACAGGGAAGCTATGGAATTTGCTTTTTTAAGTATGGTGGTTAGAGCAGACATATCCAAGGTGACAGTTGAGCAAAGAATTGAAGGATATGTCGATGGAGGTACATGGATATCTGAGAAAAGAGTTTTTCACACAGAGAAAAAGCCCTGTGCCAAGGCTCTGAGGTATGCTCAATTTACTCAAGAAAGAGCAAGAAGGCCAGCATGGCTAAAACAGAATGAATGAGGACAGGAGTAGAATTTAAGTTGGTAACAGCAGAGTGGGATTGTGCAGGATGCAGTGCTGGCATTTGACAGCCAGCCTGACCATTGTAAGATTTTTACTCTTAAGTAGGGAGTCCCTGGAAGAGATTAGAGCAGGGAAGTAACTTTATTTGACTTATGTTTCAAAAGCATCACCCGTAGCTGCTGTTGGGAAAAGATTATACACTATGTACATCAACTTCTGTATGTTTTTCTCCATTCTGAATGGCAAGTACATTAAAGCTTTACCTTTTTTGTGTGTTACATAACATCTACATCTCCTCTCTTTAAAAATGCAACAGAAGGGGCACCTGGGTGGCTCAGCCAGTTAAGCGTTTGACTTCAGCTGAGGTTATGATCTCACAGTTTGTGGGTTTGAGCCACATGTCAGGCTCTGTGCTGACGGCTCAGAGCCTGGAGCCTGCTTCAGATTCTGTGTCTCCCTTTCTCTCTGCCCCTCCCCTGCTTGTGCTCTGTGTCTCTCTCTCTCTCTCAAAAATAAAAAACATTAAAAAAAATGCAACAGAAAGTGAAGTTTAAGGTTTTGGTAATATTTCAAGCTAGTTATTATCTATTTTAAAGTTAGCTCTTCTTTACTACTGCTTTAGTCTGTTTATGAGTTCTTGCTCATAAATACTAATGGATTTAACTATCAGAACCAAAATCCAAGCCAAGCTTTTTTTGGCTTCAAATTTTGTACTCTAAACTCTGTCAGATCCTACCATTGGTATGTGAAAAGCAATGTCGTTAGGATTGCAAATAACTACAGTTTACCATTACTCTCTTAAACATTTGAAAGATGAATTGAAAAATTAAGACAACAGGATATCTTAGAGTATGGTTTTAAAATAGGAGACTTTTCACTAAGATAGCCCTTACAAATCAACCACCAATAATTTAAACTCACAAAGATTCCATTAACCAGGTAAATACTAGTCACTGGAAAAAGTAAGCACTCTTCTGAAGTTGAAACCATGCCCTTTTAAATTTGTTAAAGTAAATATGATAATCATCAAAAAGGCAGTCAGTATACTGAGACTGAAAAGTCATTTCCATTGCACATATGTCTCTTTAAAAATCTTTTGAAGTGAGACTTTTTCTGTGTAGTTTCAGCCAAAAGGTGATTTCTTGGAATGTTCAAGTTAATTCATTTCAGCTGTCCCAAAAGTCTTACTAAGGTAAAAAAAAAATATATATATGCCTTTCACACAGTGAAAATTTCATGATCTTGTGCTTATAAGCTCCAATCAAAGAAAAAACCCATAAAGTTCTACTCAGCAAAACAAAAGTGCATTTTCTCAAAGTTCAATCTTTGTAAATTAGAAAGATAAAATAGTGACATACTGAGGATCATGTAGTTATGTATTTATTTTTGAAAGGTGACTGGGAAAAAAAACACATTAGTGACTTTTGCTGTAATCTAATGGTTCATTACATCTAATTTTCCTGTTGTGTAATCATATCCAGGACTCTTACAAAACATTTTGTGGTAAAGGTGGTCAAGTTTCACATTCCCACCTCTTGCTCCCAGAAATTCAAGGGGAGCTAGGTACCGGGTACAATATTCCCTACACGGTCACTGGTGCTAAGAAACCAATTGTTATAATAATGAGTTTTCCACCGTCTCAAGCTATTTCAGAATAAGTGAATGTGTTTTATAGGGGGCTGAGAAACAGCTGAAGGTAAATGAAGGTCAAAAGTATGGATTTCCTGGGGTGCCTTGGTGGCTCAGTCAGTTGTGTCTGACTCTTGATTTCAGATCAGGTCATACTCTGATCTCATGGTTCCTGAGTTTGAGCCCCGCATCAGGCTCTGCACTGACAATGTGGAGCGTTCTTGGGATTCTCTCTCTGCCCCTCCCGTTTGTGTTCTCTCAGTCTCTCTCTTTCTCTCTCTCAAAATAAATAAATAAATGTAAAAAAAAAATAAGTATGGATCTCAAATCACATATCCTATATATTACTGTGACTAGATGAATGGGATATGCTCTTTTAAGCCTAGGTTTCCCCTCTGAAAAACAAAGATTAAACAGAATACCTGCATCAAAGTTACTGAGAGGATTCAATTGCAGAGTTCGGGGAAGTCTGTGACATACGTATCAAATAACAAACAATGTGAAAATTTTCTCTTCGTAGGAAACACACACTGTAGTGAATGGGAAAGCACACTTCTGGGCCCACTGCCACCTCTTCTTGTGGCACCATTCCAGGGATATTTCCAGGTAAAACCCTTCCCTCAGAGGTGTGTTCTGCAAGGGGGTTCAGAAAATGGGATAGCAAGCCTCCCAGGAGGAGCCCCGAGGTGTGAGGTTAAGGTGGACTGAATAAAAACGCTGCCATTCAAGTTGTCTTCAAGATCACCTCACATAAAAGATGTTGCTTAGCAATGAGCAGAAGGAAAGAGAGGGAAAAAATGGGACGAACAAATCCTAGTAAAGGTGCCAGGGTGTCACCCTGGGCCTCACAGTGTTCGTGGTCAAAAGAGCATCTAGTAGAGGCAACTACATGGTACACAGACCGTGTAATTATTTTGAGCTTCATAGGCGATCATTTTAGCACACGTCTGTATGTAGCAAGTTGAACTGCCATTATTTTGACATATGTCTAATTTCTCTATGTTCCTTTAAGGCACTGACATACTTTCCTTCTTGAACACTAGTCTGGTACTTTGTGTTTGTGGAACTGAAAACCAGAGGAAAGGCTCATCTTCATTCGAACCTTCATGGATCAGGAATCCTCACCATGAAGCTCTACACTTAGATACTTGTTGAGAAGCCTGAAAATGCCTGTCTCTGATGGATGTGGTAGAAATCAGTAGGACACGTGATTTCTCTTTTAGTGTTTTCCAGGGAAATGTTAGTGGCTCCAATAAATCTGTGTCTTGATTTCTAAGTCTTATATTAATTTGGTGGTCCTTAGCATCTCTGCTGTGATATTTAGTCAATCTATGAAAACACACTTACAACATTTTACACAAGCTGGTAAATATTATTGTGTTAACTCCTTTAATTTAGGGTGCATTCTGATAGGTTTTTGATAATAGAATAATTTCAGCATTTTGTTTCATTTATTGAGAACAATCATATTCAAATTCTTAATTTCTGTGTTTTCTTTCTCCTTCAGGGACACAAATATATATATATATACACATATATATATGTGTATTAATGTGGGAAAGTCATCTAGCTTAAGGAAAATATACTAAAAGTTTTAAGTAGTAATAGTTCATAGTTTCTTTCTTGTGATACTTAAAGGTGTCCTCTATATTAAAACAGAAAACTCTGTTTGATAGGTTTCTCACAGCAATGGAAGGAAATGCGTTTCTGCATAATATCTTACTTTTGGTAAGACCTAAACACTGTAATATTCAAAACAATTTTTAAAATAGAACAATTTTATTGTCAAAATTACAGACAATAAATTACTGTTTATAATTAGGCAGCTTTCTTATTTTGAGGGCTTGTATCAGGTTTTCTTTTGTTGAATTTTATAAATTTCAGATTTACTTCTCCATCTTGCTTATATATTCCCATTCCCTTCCATTCTGTCTTAAAAACTACATATTTTAATTGCACAATATGGTATTCCACTCATTTGAAATTCCATTTTTTTTTTGTTAACCCACCACCAAGGAATCTAAAGAATGTGAGGTACGAAAATTTCCTTTCTCCACCTGAAATCTACCACCAGTGTCAAGCATGTACAGAGCTTTAACCAACCAAGGAAGTTTTTTTCTACATTTAAAATCACATGTATGAATGCATTCCTTACCTGACTAAGAATACGGCCACATTTTCTTCCTATTTTTTCCATCAAATCAAAAATTGGAAAATTCCAAGTATTTAGCTGCTCCATAATTGAGTCCAAGTTATCCATGACAAGAGGTTCAGGAGCAAGAATTGGTTTGTCCTATAATGAAGAAGAAAATAGTTTAAGAACATGCAATGTTTTTCTACAAAGCAATTTGTGCTTATTTAATCCAACAACTAATTTTACAAAAATAAATGACTTAAAACTTCAGGGTGAATGAATGATGTTAATAAAAAATCAAGATGAACAAGGCACTGGTCCCAAAGTAAGGAGAAAAAGTCCTCATGCTGTTTCATACCATGAATTTTATATATTAGGTGCCTGCCAATTCCTGGTTCATATATGCTACAGAAAAAAATGGTTGTTTCTTTGCTGAGTTAACTGCTTTTCACCTACTGTGGTATTCTTCAATAAAGACTGAAGGACTTTAGGATGCTCTGAAATTGTAAGTAAATTTATCTCCTTAGATGTATATGTACATTTTTCTGGGACGGTTCCTCGTTTATACCAGACTTTCAAATGAAACACTTAAGCGGGGGAGGAGTCAATCACCCCCTACCCTACTTGGCCAAATTTATATTTTTGTTTCAAAATCAGCATTAATCCTATAACTGCCACATTTTTCACTCTTTTTATTAAATTTGTGTGACGTAAGGTTTCCAAAGGAACCTGCACTAAAGTAATGTAAAGACATTTTACAATTGGTTCTAATGAGGATATTCTTAAGAGTACATTTACCAAAAAATAAAAATAAAAAATATTGATACTGAAGATTAGGAAACATACAAATTACATTATCTGACAATCTCTTTAAATTAAAAGTATAAATGGTAACTCAGGTAAAAGAAAAATGAAAAGAGCAACAACTGATAATCATATGACAGTGAACTATTTTCTACTATTTGCTGCCTCCCTAAATTAATCTGACTCAAATGTATGCTTTTATCCTCTTTAAACGGATCTCTATAAACACCCAAAGCCAGTCATCACTAAAGGATATTTTATTGGGTAGCAAGTGTCAGTATAAACTTAGGTTAATACAGTAAGCAAAATAAATATTGGCATGCTTTCCAAATAAAGGAGGTACTAGGACAAAACAGTAGAAGCCCTAAGACAACTAACGTATTTCACTTTTACTGATATTTTTTATAAAATATTGTTTTATTGGATGAAATAATTTTTCCTATGCACTTTTAGATTTATACTTTTAGATTCTAGGATTAAGAAATATCTGTAATCACTTGTGGACATAAATACTTATGTTTTTAATCACTAAATAATAGAATCATTAAGAGATCGATGACTTGGATAAGGAAAAATTATACTGATACACACAGGTATGGTTATAACACATGTGTGATCCAAAAGAGATATATTTGTAAATCTAATGACTCAGGGATCTATTTCTAAGTCAATTTCTATAATAGAAGGCAATTCCTCAAGTAAATGAATGAGCACAGTGATATGGGGATACCAGGAATATCATGGTCTCAGATGTGTAGGTGCCACAAGCTGAAGCTTTCCTTAGAGGCTCTCTCGGGCCCTCAGTCTCATCTTCATTCTGAACAATATCACTGCTATCGCTGTTGTTATTGGTTTCATAATCAGAGGTAACTTGAGTAGTGTCATCTGCAATTAAAAGAGAACAGATTATGATGAAACTTACAAATGGAAAAAGAGGTCCCATGTGAGTGAATATTCCTACATGAGTAGGGAAATGCTTTCATGAGCTTACACACCAAGAATGTAAGTGAAGAAAAGTAACCATTTTTTAACCCAAGCAAACAGATAGAATTATGACCCGTGGTTTATATGATGCTAAATAATTCCTCAGTAATAATACTTAGATTAGCAGTTTATAGTTTTTAAAAATCCTGTAACTTTATATTTCTTTTTCCTTTATGCATCAGCCAACACACTAAACCACCAAGTAGCTGACAAAAACACTAACTCCAGAATAGGCACATGGGTAGGAGAAGTTAAGTTGATGTCTGAGAACAAAGTGGTCTGTGTCTGTGGGATATGGCACAGGGCATGTGCTTAAGGGCTGGGGAGATCTTCTGTATGCAACCTCCATAGGAATCTGTGGCTTTCTTCCTCAGCTGCCTCCTTCTACTGTCTCTATTTCATTCAGCACTAAACTATGCTAACGGCGGCCCAATCACGTAATATGAAGAGTCTGTACAACATGCTTCTAGGGCAAAGACTTCAAAAGAAGCTTCTCATGGCTGAATAAGTGCCTGAATGAAGTTTATTGTGCAAGTGCCATGTACTGGATAGCACTGAAAGCGCCTTATTTGTACTAACACCTTTAAATCTACACAATCCTATGAAGCAGATGTTACAGCACATCACTGCATTACAGCTATCCCTACTTTGCAGAAAGGAAATGGGGTCACAGAAGGATAAGTAAACTGCTTAAGGCGCACAGCCGGTAAATTCTGCCACATGAATTTGAACTCATGAAATCTGATCCTATTTCCTATGTTCTTTACTTGTGATAAATCCTAGCTTTTTTTTTTTTTTTCTTTTATGGTTATTGTTGAGATCCCTATGGAATCTTTGCTTTCTTCTTTCAGAACCTTTATTGTTTCAGCTTTTACATTTAGGTTTATGCTCTACCGCAGGACCATATTTCACACGGCGTGAAGTAGGGGGTGAAATTCATTTTTTTCCAATCTTATTGGAATATGCTGGCATCTCTGTTGAAAATTCAATGACGATGTAGACATGGGTCTACTTTGGGGCTTTCTGTTCTATTCTATCTGACCTATTTGCTGATTCTTATCCCTACACCACAGTATCTTGATTACTGTAGTTTTATGTCTTGCAGTCAGGAAAAGTATTTTCTCTAACTTTGTTCTCCTTTCTCAGATGCAGATATTCTAGGATTGTGGTATGCCCTCATACATTCACATACATTTTTCTGAAGTTGTTAGTGAAGAATGGCTTTTGTTAGGTAGCCTATTGTAACTAGGAGTATAAGACTTTTCCAAGGACCCGCCTTTCTTCCATCTTTCTAATGCTGTTTGTTCTATGTTAGAATTAGACACAGCATGAAAGTACAATTGACAAGTTTCAAGCTCAGAATTTGTAGAAAAAAATGAAGAACACTCAAAGGCCATAGCTCTACACGAGACCACAAAGGTGATAGGGAATTACTACTCATATTCTATCAGACTCAGTAGAGTCAAAGAATATCAAAGACATAAGGAGGGGATATTCTGAGTCTTCAGAATGCCACAAACAGTATCACCAAGAATTCTCCTTTTGAATTTTTCTGGCCTATGTCCCTTGACATATCTGTTGAAGCAGATAATCAGGAACCATTCTTACATATCTTTATTACCCTAAACTCTAAAGTTCAGAGAAGCCATTTTTTTCTACCTCGTGAATCTTCAGCATTAACAAAAGCAGGTCCCTAGAGCTGCATCAATAAAAATAAAATAATAATTACTGTAGTAATGGCAGCAGTGGGTCACTGTTTACATTACGTACAGTGATCCAGATACTATAAGTATTTTATATGATTTTTAAAAAATTGAAGTATAGTTGACATAAAACAGTACATCAGTGTCAGGTGTACAACATAATGATTCAACAATTATATACATTATGCAATGCTTACCCTAAGTGTAGTTACCATATAGTTATTATGATAGTATTGACAATATTCCCTTAGCTCTACTTTTCATTCTCATGACTTATTTATGTTATAACTGGTAGTCTGTACTTCTTAATTCCCCTTCCTCTCCTCCATTCTGGCAACTACATTTGTTCTCTGTAGTTATAAATTTGTTTCTGTTTGCTTGGTTTTTTAGTTTCTACATATAAATGAAATAATATATTATTTGTCTTTCTCTAGCTGACTTATTTCACTTAGCACAATACCCTCTAGGTCCACCCATGTTGTCACGAATGGCAAGATTTCATTCTTTTTTGTGGCTGAGTAATATTCTCTCATGTGTTAGGTTGCTTCCATTATCTTGGGTATTGTAAATAATGCTGCGGTAAACATAAGAGTGCATATATCTTTTTGAACTAGTGTTTTTGTTACATTTTTAAAGTAATTTAATTCTCACAACAATCCTGTTTGATAGGTACTGTTTTTTTTTTTTTAATGTTTTATTTATTTCTGAGAGAGAGAGAGAGAGAGAGAGACAGCGTGAGCAGGGGAGGGTCAGAGAGAGAGGGAGACACAGAATCCGAAAGAGGCTCCAGCACAGAGCCCAATGCGGGGCTCAAACCCAAGAACTCGAGATCATGACCTGAGCCAAAGTCGGATGTCCAACCGACTGAGCCACCCAGGTGCCTGGTACTGTTCTTATCCCCACCTACAGATGAAGGAACTGAGTCACAGAGATTACAAGTTAGCGGGCAGTCAAATAAGAATAAAACCAGGCTCGAATGCCTGTGTTCTTTTAACCTCTCCATAACATTGCCTCAAGAAAAGCATTTTTGCAAGCTTATAGTGAACTATAAACAGAGTCCTTTCTGAGTCTGTAATGTGGAACTCCAGAGAGTTCCCTAAAATGGATGGCCCTTAAGTGTCCCAGATAAAATGACATTTCTATATAATTCTATGGATTTTATAAAATGACTTCTAATTTAAAAACATATAGATTTGTGTATAGATATTGAAAACCATTTTGAACTGCTTTGCATCAAAATTTTACCCATGATTAACTCTTAGGTAGTAGGACTATGGATTATTTTGTTTTCCTTATCTTTTTTATTTTGTCGTCTAAAAAATCAGGAACATATGTTACCTTTTTGATCAGAAGGGAAAAAAAACAGTAAAGTGACTTCCATTTTGAGGAACAGAAATCCAAACAAAGAACTACCTGTTCTGCCTGGTGTCCGAATGGCTGCACTGCTTCTTTCCACAGAAGCAGGAGTCCCTTGGGGATATGGCCGGCCACAGCTGAAAAAAATTGGGACAACTATAAGATTATTCTTTCTTTCCAAAAAACCACAGGCATACACCACCTATGTGTATATGAAGAGAGATAATAATCAAATCTCTCTACCTTCCACTTATTTGATAGAAAACCTCATTTTGCTTTATATATGGATGCTGATACACTGTTTCTTTTTTGTGAGAATGTCATCAATACAAACGATCAGAAACTTCACTCAACTCTCATCTTCCTTTATAGTATAGAGGACTGTATGGTTTCACCATAGTTGAGGTGAAACCACTGGCAAAATTGTTACATTATTTAGAGAATCCTGGGATAGTCTGCTACCTATTTAGAGTAGTGATTTTGGAGGTGCTGATTTGTATTTAGTTAAAAAATACCTTTCCCAATGGATTCCTTTGTACCTGCTTAAAAGCTTTGTAATTAGATTTACTTCTATGAGTTAAGAGACATTTTATACCCAAAGAGTCCTTTAAGAAAAGATTGCATATGTGAAAACAGAATGCTAGTATATGAATTTTTGCCACAAAATATACATTAATTCCTTTTTAAAGACCGACTAGTCACTGTTAAGGCCCTAAAGAAATGAACGAAATAGAGATACATTTTGATGAAGAGTGAATGTAAAATTGACTGGCACAGAATGCTAGTTGAGAAAAACAGGCCAAGGGGGTATGTTGTGAGTAACCCAGAAAAAGGAAAGTACTTAAGAGATTGGGCTCTTTAAGAGAGGACATTGGAGGATGTAGGATATTTTTCTTTTCTCAACAGTTTTGACTGTTTTATTAATTAAAAAGCAACCCCACAAATGGCTAGGCAAGTTTCTTCTCTCACTTATCTTGTTCAGAAATCTATGGTTAGATTTGAATTCTGCCTTTTGCTTCTGGGTTCTTTTCTTCTGCCTGATACTACAAAGGGTCGCAAACAGTTTTTGTTTGCTATTTAACCACAGATTATTCACTCTAAAAGGAAAAGAAATGAACTGGTTCATAATTTAATATATTAAATGTCTCATCACTTTTATTTTCCCTGAATTGTGCTTAGATATGTGTTGTAGAGATAAGCGTTTTCCAGTCAGAGAATATTCTCATCCTAAGTAAATTTATTTTCAAGCCTTAAACGTAAGTGGAAAAGCGTCACATGCGTAATAATTTCTAATTATGAAATCCCATCACTTTGATTTACGGAATCAAAAGAAAATGACTGGAACAAAGAGAAAAACAACAGACACAAATGATGGGCTTACATTCTTGGGTGATGCTTGGTGGATGCAGGGTTTATTAGTTTTAAGAATTTTCATTACAAGATAATACTTAAAAGGAACACTTAAATTAGTAGTCCAAATATACCATCTCCCATGCCAAAAAACCAGCTTCTTGCATAGACATTACAGCAGCCAAAAGACTGGGATTCAATGCCAAACCCTTCGAGTTCAGCAGGGGAAACCACAATAATTAGTCGTGTGTTTCTGAAGCTCTCTGTGCCTACATGGGTGGCTGCCTTGAAGGCAATAATAGAACATGGTTTGAATTACAGATTTATAAAGCCCAAACAAATAAAAGACACACTACTGGATTTATAAACATTACTGAACAAGCAGGCAGTGAAATTCTCTTGTTTTTCTCCAAAACTTCTTTTATAAAAATCCCATTACATTCTTCTTGCTAAGTCTACAAAAAATAGACCGTGATGAGAACAGCTATGTAAGTGGTAGATCTCTTCAGAACATCTCTGCTTTCTTTAGGCAACTTATTTCCCACAAGTCTGAAGCCTGCAGTGGGAGAGTCTTCCTAGAAATGTTAGAAGCAGATGTCCTTGATGCTGATTACTCCACTGAGCTTCATCTTGGCGTAGGATGCACACCAAAAAAACATGTTTCTTAAGGATGTTCCATCAAACACTAGCTCCATGGGAAATTACTGTATGTTCACCTAAAGAAATTGGTTCTGTGGTCAGATAAATTCAGAAAATGCTAGATGAGACAAAAATCAAGAGGTTTCTTTTTGCAGGACTTCTCAGAGCTTTTAATAAAGTGATGTGTGTTGTGAGTCACTGAGGGAAATATGATAGGCCTGTTTTACCACAGATCACACTTTGTTTATGTGTATGTGTATGTGTGGGATGGGGGGATGGGATTAATATTCCAGGAAATTATTTCATTAAAAACGCTGTCATAGAGAGGATAACACAGAGACTTTTGGATGATAAAATAACTTTTTACTCTGACCCTGGACCAAGAAACTAACAAAAATGATTTTCCCTTTAAAAATATTTGTAAAGAGAAAAGAAGTAATATAGAGTTTTTGAATAAATAATCAGAAAATGAAATCTGTGAAGCTTAAAATGAATATAATAATTAAGTCTAGGTCCGTGAACCACCAGGTGATATTAAACAATCAATATGTAACATATTTATGCAAATGGTTATCCTCATTAACCTTAGAAAAGAAATAGCATTTTGTTCAAGACACTCTCATGATTATACTTACTTTAAAAACACTCAACTCTTCTAGTTAAAAGAATACTGTAATGCTTTAAAACCAGCTCTTCAAGTTGAAGCTTTTCATAACAGTAATACAGTTATCAGTAAGAAGAGGTATTTGCTTTTCATGACAATGTTGGAAAAATAACTACTCTTGCTATACTAGGCCTTTTTTCTTATCCTCTGTGACAAGACATCACTTCCTATTTCCAATTCTATTTAAAAATGATAAAGCAGTACAAACTGATTGCTTAATTGCAGTCAGAGACCCATTTGAGTCCAACCATAATGTGTCATGTGTTATCTGCACATTTTCAAAGTGGGAATTGCACACATAAAATACCCTAAAAATCAATATAAAATCCTCCCTGGATATAAAAATATTCCAACACATGGGGCACCTGGGTGGCTCCATTGGTTGAGCATCTGACTTCAGCTCAGGTCATGATCTTGTGGCGTGGGTTTGAACGCCGTGTCAGGCTCTGAGCTATCAGCACAGCACAGGAGGCTGCTTTGGAGTCTATGCCTCCCTCTCTCTCTGCTTCCCCCATTTGTACTCTCTCTCTTTCTCTTTCAAATATAAACATTAAAATTTTTTTAAAGTATTTTAACACAACATCCCATTATATTAAATTACTTTATATGAATTTTTACTGTATGTTTTATGAATTCTCCATCAGTAAGCAGAGGAAATATACAACTAATTATTTTATATCATCTCCAAAGATTATCTGTATGGACTATATGAACTCTAAGATTTCTATTAACAGAAAGCCACAAAAATTTTTTTCTACTCAACATAAAATACATGATCTTCTACATTTCCTCAACTGCCTTGGCCAACCGCCATATAGCTTATGTGGGTTGGAGGTGAGTGCTCCTAAGGAGGAAAGTAGTATTAACTTTCTGATGAGTTAAACTCCATCTTAACAAGACAAAGTCCTTACCTGCTACATATAACAGGTGGAGGGAGGATCTGAGGAGACAGGTCAGGGGCACTCTGAGTATAAGTTAATGCCCTGTGAGAACCTAGGCCTTGTTTGGCAGCCGTGTTGGCAGATTCTGGAAACTGCACTGCAGAAATTTTGCTGACTGGGCTGCTGGCTGGCGTCCCTTGGGGAGGTGAGGTACAGGGCGATGAAAGAGGTGAAATTTTGGCTAGGGCACCTAGAAAGACAAAGATTTATTAAATCACTGAATAAGTTTTTTGAAAATCAAAAACTGTAGCTCCTACACTTCACCGTGGACCCCTTCTCACTCTATCAGAACCACGTGAGCACTCAGGCCATGAAGCTTGCCCTCTCTGCACACGACCATCTGGAGACAAAGTGTACGGTGTGCCATCTCCATTGTATGAAGTGTGAAGAATGAATCATCATGAAAAAATCAGTGGCAATGTTGGCAAATTGAGCTAAAGCCTTGGTGTTCTGGAGTAACTTCAGCACAGAAGGTATTATTTTCTCCTCCCATTTTTTGTTTCTTCTTGTCATTCTGACATACTGATAATAATTAAAATTTCCTCATGTGTTTGCCTTCTCTAAGGTTGTGAAATTTTTAGCAGTAACAGGATCTGCTATTGTTTTAAACATTAACTTATCTGGGGGCGCCTGGGTGGCTTAGTCGGTTAAGCGTCCGACTTTCGCTTAGGTCATGATCTCGCGGTTCATGGGTTCGAGCCCCACGTCGGGCTCTGTGCGGACTGCCAGCTCAGAGCCTGGAGCCTATTTCAGAGTCTGTATCTCCCTCTCTCTCTCTGACCCTCCCCTGCTCACACTGTCTCTCTCTCTTAGAAATAAATAAAAATTAAAAAAAAAACATTAACTTATCTGGAGCAGAGTTTGGCAGGTGTCTAATGCTTAAAATTTGTAAATAAGGAAGATAAATTTTTGAGAGGTAATTAGCTTTATTAACCATCAACATTTTCAGTGAAACTATGTTATTGGTGTGAGGCAGAACTCTGATCAGAATAGTATCTGAAGAAACATTTAAAAATGTAATACGATCCATTTCAGATGAAACAATAGACCTAAAGCCTAAATTTTAAGTGTTGATATCTGTGCCAAAGTGTGTTTGCTCTTGATTGTGGAAAGTGTACAGAAAACTGGCTTAGATTTCAAAGTACTGATACTTGAGTACAGGGACGAGATCTTTTGAAGTTCCACACTCCCAAACACAGAGAAGGCAGCCAGCACTGAAAGTGAAGAGAAAACTATCTCTGAACAGCCACGTGCTTACTGTTTTTCAGCATTTTATGGCTGAACAACCTATTGTAAGGCAAGTGAAATGAAATCTTGAGTTGTTTTCTATTTCTCACCACTTGGGGGAAAGACAGAATCGGCAACTCTCACATTATGAACTGATGTGTGTGGGGAACTGGGGGCTGGCTTAGTTTGCTCCCAATGCCAAGTTCTCTCAAAAGTTTGATATGTTACCCCCCAAGATTTTTGGGTCCACTGGAAATAATATTAAGCTTGCGGAAGGGCTTTTGCAATTTTTATGTGTTGTTGGCATCATTATTTCTTTTGTTATACTGAAGGAGAAATTGTGCTCTTCCTTTGATAAGTGTGGAGGCCAGGAGCCCTTCCTATCCTCCTACTTCTTTTAAATATTTCTGTTGATTTTTTAAAAGTTCATTTATTTATTTTTGAGAGAAAGAGAGAGTGTAAGTGGGGGAGGGGCAGAGAGAGGAGGAGAGGTAGAGACTCCCAAGCAGCTCCACACTGTCAGTGTAGATTTGCACTCCAGACTGGATCCCACAAACCCTGAGATCATGATCTGAGCCAAAATCAAGTCACACACTTAATGGTTAACCGCTTAACCGAATGAGCCACACAGGCACCCCTCTATTGTTGATTCTCGATCAAAAGATTAACACTTGCCTTCATAGGTAAATGAAAGCACTCAGAGAGGTTAAATTACCTTCCTATGGTCACAGTGCTAATGAGTAGGAGAAAATGGAGTGAGTGCTGATCTTAGTAAAATGTGGTTTTAGCCCACACTTCTATCAGAGACTGTCCAAGGAGAAAGAAAAATCCATGATCTGCTAGATAGCATCTGTACTGCACTTTTACAATGACATGGCTAGGGGTTTATTTTGATTTCTATTTCTTTTGAAAATATTTAGCTATTTTACCAAAGACACTGACAAGCCTACAGTATATAATCTCCTAAACCAAACCAAACCAAATTTCACTTCAGTCTTGAGAGTTTCTTGACAAACCTATCATTGTGTACAACAAGTGGGTTACAGGTGCCTTGTGAAGTACTACGGCTGTAATTTTTTAAATAAAGATTTTATTTTGGAGGCTTCAGAATAAATTTAATTTTTAATATTATTTCTAATATTTTACAATGATATTGTATTATAATTTTACACAACAAAGGAAATAAAATTTTCACCAAGCTCTAAATCCCTTCCCATTTCTCCAGTGCTGTCTGTGGAACACTACTGTATTGACACATATTATTTCTCACACATCATACATACAGAGCATACTCATATGCTCTGATGTAAAAAGGTTGGAAATGGCTAGTTTAATTTAGGCTATTTGTTAGATTATGGCCAACTGAGTCTTCAGAAAATCTTAAAAAGGAGTGTAAACATAAGGAGGGGGATGGGGGTATGATGTTGCAAAAAGAAAGTGTCTACACAGAGTAGCTGTGCACCCTGTTCCAGAGACCAAAGATGCAGGAGTCAACAACAAAAAATCCCAGATCTCTTGGAGCTTCCCATCTCTTGGAAGAGACAGAAACTTAAAAAAAAAAAAAAAAAAAAGAAGAGGTGGAAGAGGGGGAAAAGGAAAAGAAAAAGAAGAAGGAGAGGAGGAGGGATTAAAAGAAAAAATCTCCAGGGGTGCCTGGGTGGCTCAGTCGCATCTGACTTCAGCTCAGGTCATGATCTCACAGTTCATGGGTTCGAGCCCCACGTCAGGTTCTGTGCTGACAGCCAGGTCAGAGCCTGTAGCCTGTTTCGGATTCTGTGTCTCCCTCTCTCTCTGACCCTCCCCTGCTCATGCTGTCTCTCTCTCTATCTCGGAAATAACTAAAACAAAAAAAAAAAAATTAAAAAACAAAAAGAAACTCCAGTAGTTTTATGTGAAAAATAAAAATTATTTAAGAAAAATAATGCAGAGAATATAGAACAGAAAACAGATATCCAGAAATGTTCTAGGGGTAAAATTTAAATAGAGGCCCAGTGCAGTAAGGAAGACATTTAGAAAAGTATTGGGGGAAGCATGTTTCAGAAAGAGGAACCTACCTGGGAGAAGTCAGAAGGTCAGCTGGGAGGTCAGTGAGGAAGGGGAAAGCAGCTTAGTGAAGGGGAAAAAGGGGCAGGGAACAGGAAACGTGTCAGAGAAGCTTCCAGGCAAGGCTGTAGAGGGCTGACAGGCCAAGGCAAGATTTTAACTGTTGTATTTTGGGGGGAGTTGGGGGGTGGGGAAGAGACTTCTGAAAGGCAATGCTTTGGGCAATTCTTTAATTATTTTGATTGTTAATTGTGAGTTTTTGAGTTTTCTACCACTTTTTATTTTTTTAAATAGTCAATAGGAGGGGCGCCTGGGTGGCTCAGTTGGTTGAGCATGACTTCAGCTCAGATCATGATCTCACAGTTCGTGGGTTTGAGCCCTGTGTCGGGCTCTGTGCTGACAGCTAGCTCAGAGCCTAGAGCCTGCTTCTAATTCTGTGTCTCCCTCTCTCTCTGACCCTTCCCTGCTCACGCTGTCTCTCTCTCTCTCTCTCATTCCCAGAAATAAAAAAAAAAAATTTAAAAAATTAAAAAAAAAATAAAGTCAATAGGAATAGTGCCATACGTGTCTAAACACAACATATTTTCTAAGGGCAATTTATGAGAAAAGTGATCTTTTTCATTGTGAATTCTTTATAGCTGCCAGCTGATATTCTTAGAGAAATGCAATTCCCTCTTAAATACAAATTTAACAATCCACTCAAGGATTAGAGTTCTTGGAACTCAAGGATTGACTAAATTTAAACAGCAGACCTTAAGACTCCAAACTTACTGCCTGTGATGGAATGTAAAATAAACCTTGTAAGAGAGGAAAAGCACTTTGCTTCTGTAGTACTGTTAGTCTACATATTTTGAACACTTCTAACAAGTACAAGTCCTGGCAACAACCATGAAAAGAGGGATATTTGCCCTCAGTCACAAAGACAGCAACATAGGATGTTCCTAATTTAGCTCTCCCTCACAAGAACAAGCAAGAACTACTCAACAACCAGACACCACTCAGAGAGTCCTGGCACATGGGAGTGAAGCTGAAGCACTACCCCTGCACCACAAAGATCAAGACAGACTGCATTTGGAGGGTAAAAAAAAAAGAAGCTATGGGGTGACCACACTGCCCTACTCCCAGCCAGCACAATAATGCACAAAGTCTCCCCTGAGCCTCTGGTTCCTTCTGTAGGAAAAGAGAACCCAAGAGGATATCCAGCACCCCTTTTAGAACTGTAGGCCGCTTTGTGGGAGTCCCTATTCTGATCCGTACCATGGGGACTGCAGGGGAATCTGTGAGGCTCAACCACTGGGAATCTGTGTCAGATAAAGGAGGCAGGGAGTTGCAACAACTAGGACATGGATTGTGGCAGACCAAGTTCATACATGCAGTGTCCAAATAGTATATAGCAGGTTTGCTCATCTGTAGAAACAAGCTGGGGGCACGCACGGATCAGTGAATTTGGTAGGTGCAGATGTGCCTGATTCAGATTCTTAAGCAAGGAGTTTTGCCAGCTCTAAAGCCCAGTACGCCCATACCCAGGCAAAGAAGTAAATCGTAGTCTCATCCACTGTGGGGTGTCCTCTAGCTCCATCGGGCCAAAAGGATTGGTGACAATTCCCAGAAGCAGCGAGGTCCAGTGGCACTTGAGCCAAGAGGTACAAGGGCTGTGCGGAATACCCCAGAGCAAAGCCAGGACTAGGTGTGGAGTGTTCCCATGCTACGCAAAAGCAGGGGGATTCATTCATAGCTATGCCTGAGGTAGCCCCTAGCCCCTCACAACCTGAGCGCCTATTTGGGAAACTGAAAGTAGCTGGAATGACCCCTCCCCTCCTGCCTTGGCAGGGAGCTCAGACATAGCCCTTCTCACTGTAGAGAGTGTCTCAGCCCCAGCTGACCAACTCCTGGAAGCTGTGTAGTCCAGCATCACTGGAGCTGACAGATGGGCAGAGAGAACAAACAGCTTTCAGAACAAAGCCAGTGGCCCTGTTTGGTCAGGGAACATGAGATGTGGGACAGCATGAGTTAAGACAACAAACAAAGAGCTTTATTGGCTGTACAGCTGCTTCTCCTGCTGTGCTCAAGCAGAGAATCTAATTTTTAGCCCTACTCATTGCTAAATGCAACCTATAGCCTATCTGACCAGGGGTCTAACTAGAGCACATGGAAAGCTGCATAACCCACCAATAGCCTTACATATAGTGGCATCTGAATAGAGAGCACAGCCTGTGGGTTCCCCCATCTGCAGAGGAAAACTGATGACTTTACCTAACCAGAGCATGCAATGTACACTCCGGCCTGATTCAGGTCCCCAAACAACAAGCTGCACAGTTCCTGGGTCCTTGCTAGGGTCCCTGTCATAGCCCCACTATTAATGAATATAGTATCAGTACCAACCATCTAGAAAGCCTCACCAGAGAATCAAGGCACTGTGGAGCCCATATTACAGCGTCATTTAGGTAGGGAACCAAGCCAATAGTCCTATCCAACTATTCTCAGCCAGTGGCACAACCCCTCATTCCCAACCTCAGAGCTTGAATAGGTGTTTCACCCCAAAACAGGCCACAATAGAAGGCCCTACCTGCCCAAAGACATTACCAGGAGACAACCCCGAAAGAGACTGAGCTGACTGGTTAAAACTGTCTCTGCAGAGCAAACCTACAAAGTCTGGAAAAGCTCAATTACTCAAATGCATAGATACCAACATAAGAAATCAAGGATCACACACACAAAAAAATCAGATAAATATGACACCACTAACAGAAACTAATGAAGCTCCAATAACTAACCCTAAAGAAATGAAGATCTATGACCAATCTGATAAAGAATTCAGAATAACCCTTTTAAGGGAGTACAGTAAACTAGAAGAAAACAGACAGACAACTAAACAAAATTAGGAAAGCAATGCAAACAAAAAAAGTCTGACATGACAAGGAAATAGCAATCATCAAAACCAAAACCCAAATGAACAAAAACCAAACAAAAATCCAAACTGGAAAGATACAATAACTGAAGAATTTAATAGAGAGTTTCAAAAGTAGATTTGACCATGAAGAATAAAGAATCAGTGATTGGGAGGGTAGAGCATTGGAAATTACAGTCAGAGAACCAAAAGGAAAGAGAATGAATAAGAGTGAAGAATGCTTATGGGGGTTATGGGACACAATAAAAGGAAATGATATTTGTGTTATGGGAATTCCAGAATAAGAAAGGAAAGAGAAGGGACAGAAAGTATATTTAAAGCACCAATGGCTAGAAACTTCCCAAACCTGAGGAAAGAGATGGCCATTGAAAACCATGAGGTCCCATAGATCCCAGAAAAGTTCAGCCAAAATAGGGCTACACCAAGATGCATTACAATTAAATTGTCAAAATTTAAAGACAAAGAATTTTAAGAGCAGCGAGAGAAAAGAGAGGTTGTATATATAAGAGGACCGCCAAAAAATGATTGGCAGATTTTTAAATAGCACTTTTCAGGCCAGGATTAAATGGGATGATATAGTCAAAATACTGAAAGAAAATAACGGTCAACCAAGAATTCTATACCTGATGAAGCTCCCCTTAAGAAACAAAGGAGGGATTAAAGACTTTCCCAAACAAACAAAAGCTGTGGGACTTGATTATCATCAGACCTGCCTTTTAAGAAATGCTAAAGGGAGTTCTTGGACTGGAAGTAAAAGAATGCTAATTAACTTCATAAAAAGGTAATGTAAATCTCACCAATAATGACAAATATAAACTCATAGATTCTGCAATATGGTAACAGTGGGGCATAATTCACTTAGAATTCTACTTTAAAAGTTAAAAAAATAGTAAAAATAACCATAACTACAATAATCTGTTATTAGTTATACAACATAAATTACATGTAAATTATAACAACAATATAATAACCTTAAATGTGAGGGGGAGAGGAACTGAAAGTGTAAAGTTTATGAATTCTATTGAAGCCAAGCTGTTATCAGTTTAAAATACTGCACTTTAGGGGCACCTGGGTGGCTCAGTCAATTAAGTGTCCAACTCTTGGCTTCAGCTCAGGTCATGATCTCACTCTTGTGGGGCTCCGTGCTAATGACATGGAGCCTGCTTGGGATGCTCTCCTTCTCATTCTGCCCCTCCACCCCCTGAAAATAAATAAATAAACCTAAAATGAAATAAAATTAATAAAAATAAAATAAAAAATAAAATGCAGCATTTTAAGATATTTAAAAAAATTTTTTTAATGTTTATTTATTTTTGAGAGAGACAGACAGAGCATGAGTGGCAGAGGGGCAGAGAGAGAGGGAGACACAGCATCCGAAGCAGGCTCCAAGCTCTGAGCTGTCAGCACAGAGCCCGAAGTGGGGCTTGATCTCACAAACCATGAGATCGTGACCTGAGCCGAAGTCAGAAGCTTAAACGACTGAGCCACCCAGGCACCCCTTAAGATATTTTATGTGTCATGGTAGCCACAAGGGAAAACCCTTTAGTAATTACACAAAAAAAATATGCTGAAGATATGAAGTGAAAGCTTACAGATACCAAAAGACATTAAAATATAAAAATAAACAGCAAGGCAAGAAAAAAGGAACAGACCCACAGAATACCATGAAGCAATTAACAAAGTGGCAACAGTAAGTCCTTACCTATCAATAAATACTTTAAATGTATAGACTGAATTTTCCAGTTAAAAGACACAGAATGGCAGAATGGCCATGTTGCCTTAAAGAGACTCACTTTAACCTTAAAGGCACAGTACACTGAGAAGGAAAGAAAACAACATTTCAAGAAAATGGTAACCCAGAAAAATCAGGAGGAGCAATACTTTTTTCATACAAAATAGACTTTAAGATAAAAATGGCAACGAGGCAAAGAATATTATTTATAATAAGAAAGGTGTCTTTACAGCAAGAAGACATATGAATTATAAAATATTTATGCAACCAACACTGGAGCACCTAAATACATAAAGCAAAAACTAACAGAGCTACAAGAAGAAATATAGTAATAGCTGGGAACTTTAATACCCAACTGTTTGCAATACATGGATCAGCCAGAGAGAGGATTAATTAGGAAACAGCAAATTTGCACAACACTACAGACCAAATGGACCCAACAGACACACATAGAATATTCTACCCGACAGGAGAATACACATTCATCTCAAGCACACACAACATTTTCTAGGATAGACCATATGTAAGGCCACAAAACAAGTCTTAGCAAATTTAAGAAGACTGAAATCAGGGGCACCTGGGTGGCTCAATCAGTTAAGCATCTGACTTCAGCTCAGTTCATGATTTCATGGTTTGTGAGTTTCAGCCCTGCATTAGGCTCTGTGATGATGGCTCATTCAGTCTCTCTCTCTCTCTCCTCCTCCCCTGCTCGCTGTCTCGCTCTCAAAAATAAACAAACATAAAAAAATAAAAAAAAGAAGATTGAAACCATACCAAGTATCTTCTCTAACTACAATGACACAAATCTAGAAATAAGTAACAAGAGGAAAACTGTAAAATTTACAAATGCATGAAAATTAAACAATACCTTCCTGAACAACTAATGGATCAAAAAAATTAAAAGGAAATTTAAAAAGTGTCTTAAGACAAATGGAAAGACAACATATCAGAAATTGTGGGATACAGTAAAAACAGGTCTGGTAGGGAAGTTCATAGCACAAATGCCTGTAGTTAAATCTACATCTTAGGAACTAGATAAAGAAGAACAAATTGAACTCAAGAGTTAGCAGAATAAAGAGAGTGATAAAGAATACAGCAGAAATAAATGAAATAGAAAAAGAAAAACCACAGAGTAGATTAACCAAACTAAGAGTGGGTTCTCTGCAAAGATAAACAAAACTGACAAACCCTTAGCTAAACTAACCAAGGGAAAAAAGAGAAAGGACCCAAATCAACAAAATATAAATGAAAAAGGAGTCATTACAGGGAAAACCACAGAAATTTAAAGGATCAAAAGAGGCTACTACAAACAACTATATGCCAACAAGCTGGACAACCTAGAAGATGGAAAAATTCCCAGAAACCTATAATTTACCAAGACTGAAGCAGGAAGAAACAGAAAAATCTGAATACATCAGTTACTAGTAAGAAGGTTGAATCAGTAATCAAAAACTTCCCAATGAAGAAAAGCCCAGGACCAGATGGTCTCTCTCATAAATTTTACCAAATATTTAAAGAAGAATCAGCACCAATCCTTTTTCAAATTCTTCCAAAATTCTTCCAAATTCTTCCAAAAATTCTTCCAAAAATACTGAAAATAAGTAAAAACTCTCAATTCATTTCATAAAAATGAAAACATTCACTCAAAAAAAATCTGTGTTCTCATGTTCATAGCAGTATTATTTATAATAGATAAGAGATGGAAACAACTTAAGTGACCATCAGTGGATGAATGGATAAATTATATATATATTATATATAATGAAATATTGTATCTATAAAAAATTATAGAATGAATATTGAATATTGAATGAATATATAATGAAATATTATTCAGCCATTAAAAAAAAACAACAAGGAAATCCTACCAATGGCAACAACATGGATGGACCTGGAAGGCATATGATAAATGAAATAAGTCAGAGAAAGACAAATATTGTATGATCTCACTTATATGTGGAAGCTTTAAAAAAACAAAACTAAAAACACCAAACTCAGAAAAAGAGATCAGACTGTGGTTACCAGAAGCTGGAGGTGGGGGAAGGAGGAATTAGAGGAAACTGGTCAAAAGGTACAAGCTTTCAGTTGGAAGGTAAATAACTACTAGGGATGTAATGTACAATATAACGAGTATAGCTAACATGGCTGTATGATATACAGAAAAGTTGTTAAGAGTGTTAAATCATATGTGTTCGAAGCACAGGGCCAACATTCCCCTCACCCCCTTTTCTTGTTTTTCCTTTTCTTTTTATTGTATCTATAATGAGAAGATGAATGTTGTCTGAATCTATCGTGGTAAAAATTTCACAATACAAGTAATTTAAACCATCATGCTGTGTGCCTTTAACTTACACAGTAATGCATGTCAATTATTTCTCAATAAAATTGGGGGGGAAAGCAGGGATATTTTTATGTTGTGAGAAGATAAAGGTATAAACATATAAATTCCCTTTTTCCCACACCAAACTACTTCAATACAGTGTAAAGTGTTAATAACAAAATGGGTACATACTTACGTGTTTTGTCTGTAAGTAAGAAAGAGATGTATCAGTGCTAAAAATAATCAAATACTCTGTATTTCTAGAAATGGTAGACTACAAGTAAATTTATTTCAGATGTAGGAAGATAATATTCCAAGGAAACAAGATAAATGCCCATCTTAGAAATCTTTAAGAATAAATTATATTCTAGGTTTTTAAAAGATGTGATCATGTACAAAGTTAGAAGGCTTAACTTTATGAGCTTTGGAGTTTCATCCAATTTCATGCTGCACGTTCACATATTTACACATGCACACACAAGGGGATTGGGGAAGGGATTCAATTAAACCTGCATTTTCAATTTCATTTATCATTTTGTATATGACTCCAGGAAAAAGACATAGCTTATGAGATATAAACCTTTGAGTGATTCAAACTGTCCTGATGTGAAAGACAAAACTGGCACATTTAAAAATTTAAAAAAAATTAAAAATTTAATTTTAAAATTCTAAAATCCCAACTCCTTTGAGTGATTCAGTTTTTAATTCCTTGCTTCTAAGAGCATGAGAAAATGTGTCAAGACACTAGGAACTCTGGACAATTAAAGGGAGATGATAAACAATACTGGAGGAAAATTACTTAAGTGAATCCGTCTGTTTTATGCTATAAAATTCTCATTTAAATTTTAACTGAACAAGAAAGGAGCATGTCTAATAAATACATGTCTCTTTTCTATGTCCTCCGTAAAATGGACAGCTCGAATATTTTTCCAAAACAGAAAATGTATCTACCATATAGAGAATGCAAAAAGAAACAACCCCTCCCCTCCACCACTGTGTGCCATAATTAAAGTTGTCTCTCACCTCAAATTTTCTGTAGGGAAAACTCAGTCTAACTTGCAGGTGTAAAGAGATTTGTAATCACCGTAGGAGGATTATAAGAATCTTATAAAAATGAAAAGAATCCGGGAAGGGTCTACTGCAAATGCAGTAAGTATAACCTGGAGGAATTTTAAAAGCAGAATGACAATGGCAGGTCTACACTGTCAGTGACTCATAATAAAAAAGCAAGACTGATAATGTAAATTATATTTAAATATCTTGCTCCCGCACTTTAATCAAAGAACTTCTATGTGCAATTGTAAATAATTGCTTTTGTTTCAACTATTTATATTAATACTGATTGAGCTAGAAGATATACTGTTGTACTTAATTTGTGCAGAGAACAGATTTCATTAGTTCCCTCCAGAAACAGGTCATTTACCTTTCAGTGTTTATTCCCTATGCTTGCATCTCCATACCTCTCTTGCCTATTACTTCTTACTTCCCTCCTCCGATTCTCTTCACATTTTATTTGGTTCCATTTCCTTACACTGTTTGCCACATTAAGGGGCTTCTAGCCCCTTTCCACATAGGCATCTCAGTTAAATACATGAAATAGATCACACCCACTTACCTCAATCAACACCAACATGTCATCAATTCAGGAAAACGAAGGTTTCAAAACAGAAAGGATCATTTGATCAGGAAGAACTGTAATTAAATTTCAGCTCTCTGATTCTTGATGGACTTTCTTCCCTTTTGGCAGACTTTTGGGGATTTGTTTAGTTGAATTCAGTGTGCATAGGATGTAGGTTATTTTGTAAACATTTAGCTCTGCTGTGACAGCAATCTAAATATGTCACAATGCAAAATCCTCTCCAAAGTAATCATGACGGAGATACCTTATGTACCTTATGGCAAGAATGGAGAGAGGCTCTCACCATGCCTGTGGTTCTAATTTCTACCATCTGCCTTTGTGGTATGTTAGACGAATATTTTTTCTTTTTACACTCTGTTCTTTCTTCTTGACTACAGTAATATAAACTGAGGCACAGGACACATGAAGATGAGGCTGTTCCTCACGTCTGTGCCATTATTTGCTGTGTCATCTCCAATGAATGAACTAACTATAATTTTCAGTTTTTTTTAAATTGACACATAATTTACATGGAACATCACTTTTAGGTATACAGTGATTCAGCATTTGTATACCAATTTTAGCATAGGTGCTGTCAAAATGAGCATGATTTTTAGTTTCTTGACTTTATCGTGTTGGTTACTTTGATAATTTTAATCTTCTAACCTAAATGAAGAAACTGAGACATACAGAATCAGATCCTTCCATTGTCATGTACCTGTTGGCCAAGGACAGGACCAGATAAAAAAATCTTAATTTTAAATTCCTCCATTTGTGGTACTCAGTTTTCTTCTAGTACAAAGTCATTAGGACAAAATAAAGGATTCAGGAACAATTGTTTGAACTTGGGCAAGTTGCTTAACGTTTTTGTGCCTCAAGATCCTCATCTGAGTCCTCTTCCTAAGCTCCGAGTGTAGAACATTTAAATTTATATTTCATCCCTTTCGTTACATATCATTATTGTCTGACATTTTAATTCTGCCATAAAAATAAAAAAAAGTTACCAACCTAAAAATACTATTATTTATGCACACAATGTTTGATAAACTCATGGTTTTCAAGTTTACTGATCATTTTTATTAGATCTCAGACTTCTTCTCTGCTATTACTTGGCTTTCTAGAATACATTCCTCCAAATTTCTTTAGTTAAGATTTGGCAGGTGGCAAAGTTTTGACTTTCTGAAAGTATCTTAGTTCATTCCTCTACTGTTGTGAGATCGATGTGCCAGCTATACAATTTCAGGCTATTATATTCTCTCAGAACTTTGAAGAAAAATGTTCCACTGTGTTCTGATGCCCTTTATTTTAAATAGTTCTCCTCTTAGACTGACCTGCTTTCCCTGAAATTTCCTTTTTTTGGCGGACTTTAAGATTTTTTTGTCTTCAGTGTTGTGTAGTTTCACTATCTTGTCTTTGTATAAATTTTTTTGCCTTTACTCTGCTTTTCCTTAGCATATATATCCCCTATCCTCTACTAAAATTATGATGTTATACTGGCCTTTTCTTATATTCTTACATTTCTTAAAACCTCACACATCTCCCCATTTTTCATCTCTGCCACATTCTGGGTAATTTCTTCATATTCTCCACTCACCAGTTTGCTATTTCTCCATTCAATAGTCTGTTATTCCATTTATTCTATCCTATTTCCTTGATTATATTTCTGAAAGTTATATATAGCTTCTCTGCAATTATGTCTTCTCTCATTGCTGTTACTTTTTATGACCTCATATTTTCCTTAAAATATTTACATATTTTAAAGTTAAAATGTAAATACATAAATATTTTAGCATTTAAATATTTCAACTCCTTTAGAGATATGTAAAGTTGTATTTGTTGTTTGTTCCTGACTCATGGCAAGAAACCCTGTGTGTTTTGTGTTTAGTTAACTTGGTTATAAGCTCCAACTTGTTTGAACTTGATATCTTAGCCCTTAACTGGTTATGCTTTCCTCCAAAATTATTTGCACATATTTTTTTAGAGAGCCAAGGGTCCCACTGACCTGGGACAATTTTAGTGCTCCTTTAAAGTCTCAGGCTTCATGTGGAATACTCAAATTTAGTTCCTTTGTCTTGATGGAGTCCCAGATGAGGCTCCATATTACTGAGGCAATCTGCATTTGCCCTCAGGCAGACCAGTTTAAGTATCTGCCCACATCTTCATGTTCCTGGCCCTGACTGAAAGTTCAATTCTATTTCTCAGGTCATTAATAACTTCTAAGTCATATGACTTAATGAGGATCAGATTAATTTTTGGAAAACTGGATTACTTTTAGTGGTTTCTGCAATGATGCAATTCTAACAAAATCACACTTTCTGGAGGATGTGTCTTCCTACACTAAACAGATTTCAGCAAAGTTGGTGCTTATGTGATTCCAAGAAAGAGTCACCAATAGAAAGTGGATGATAAAAGGAGAATGAAAGTACTACACTTTCTAGATGTAAGAAACAATAAAGAAGATGTACCTCTTTTAAAATTAATAGTTTATATTTCAGGGTGGTGTCTTGAAATATTAGTGGAAGTAATGTGAGTACTGTTTCTCTGACCCACATAGACACTTCACCATTTTGAGGATTCTGCTTCTGGCTTTGATGCCATAGTTTGTAATAAACCCATGCTTCTTTAAGAACAAATAGAAGAGTTAAATAAATAAATAAATAAATAAATAAATAAATAAAGCTTTCAAGGCAAGATGATCAATTCAGAGGGACTAGGTTCTCAGAGAGAGCAGAGAGAAGATACCCCAGCAGGGTAAGCCAAAGTCCTATGTACTGTTCTTCCTTTCAGAGCATTATTTACTGACCATTAGCATGGAGCAAAATTCTGGGAATCTAAACAGAAGGGTGCAGCTATTAGGGAAGCAAGTCAGCAGAACTTTTAGTAATGTCATGACACTAATGACAGGAAAACTGGAGTCTGGGACTGCCGCCATGGCAACCAGAATGTGAATGTCTAATAGCCAAGTGAGAAGGGGGTAGTTTTCCCCTGGAGCCATTTGGAGACTTCTTAAGCTGCTGTAAAGGCAGAAGATTAAGAACATATGCAGGAAGCTACTGAAAATCTCATTAGAGTTTTCTGCAGTGCAGAGAGGTGAAAACTTCTAGACAGAACATTCCATGAAGAAGAGGTCATCATATATACCCCAGACTCTCAAATGAGATTTTAGGAGGGGATAATCTGGCAACAGAATCTGACAAAAACTGTATTCCAGTTCTGAATCAGCACAAATTCTAACTAGATGAAGTAATTTTACCCAAAACATTCCCTTTCCTACCTGAAACTTAACTGTCCTTAATTTTGGTATTTATACTCTTTTCCAACAATCTCTTATAAATCTCATAAATACCATACTCCTGAAAACTAGCTTTAACAAACACTAAAAATAAAACTGAAATTTGCCTGTACATCATTAGCTTTTATATTATAAGATAATGTTTCCACAGATTATCCTCAATGATGATACTTACTTCCTATTCATCCAATAAGTTCAAGATATTTAGCAATGCTGAGCATGTGCTTTGCTATTGCCTGTGGAAATTTAAGTAACTAATTGGTTATTGAGGCTGTTTCTTTTTAGAAGAGTCAAACCAAACACATCCTCAGAATCTTGTTTCAACACTTAGAGCTTAGTTTACCCCAGACTACACACTCACTAAGTAGGAATTCTTCTCCCAACAAGCTACTAACCTGGTCGATTTGGCTTTTTTGAGTTTATATGGTTAGCTGCAGAAACAGCATAGGATGAAGTGAAGGATCTGCTTTTGGTGAGGGTCATCATCACTGGGTTATTCCAAGAATCGGGACAAACAGCACTATAAAGACAGAGCATAAAGAAAAATGAAGAAATTATTAATCAATTATTGGCATAGAACTTGCCAGAATCCAATCATCATTTCTATAATCAGCTTGTTAATCTGAGTCATGGTCCAGCTTCAGTGACATGACTATATTACTTTCAAATGAAAAAATAAGTTATCTGAGCTCATTTTTTGCTACAGGGATATAGCAGTTACTCATCAAACACACTGGGTTGAAAAAAGAGAAAAGATAACTTCCTATTTATCCAGTTAATAGGAACCAGACACCTTCTTACTATGCTACTGTAATCATGTTCCTCACAGATTTTCTAAAACCTTGACTTTTTTTTTTAATGCTTGCTTTTGACAGAGAGAGAGAGAAAGAGAAAGAGAGCATGTGCAACTTGGGGAAGGGCAGAGAGAGAGGAAGATAGACGATCTGAAGTAAGCTCTGCACTGACCACAGAGAGCCCAATGTGGGGATCTAACTCAGAAAACACAAGATCATAACCTGAGCCAAAGTCAGATGCTTAACCCACTGAGCCACCCAGGTGCTCCAGACTTGACAAAGTTTAACAAAGTTCATAACTTACATTAGTTATGAACAGCAAACCGATTTATTGGTATACCTAAATTTGAAATTTAAGTGGTGATAAAACTATTCAAAGATCATATTCTTTGCAGTATTTTATTGTGATGGAAAGGTTAGTAAGAAGCATGTAGCCTACAATTTCTTTTATTGGTAATAACCTGGAAAGAAAGGGATGATGAGCCAAATCCTCTTGTAAACATGTTAATGACGGACCTTTTGATAAACACATTGAAGCTATTTACTAGGAGAAAGGTAATGGACAGTTGAACCTTCATCTAAGGAATACTTTTATGAGGCTATCCTTGGTCTGCCTTGGTTATTACTGTAAATAAATCTGGAATTAATGGATCTATGGAAGGTTGGGGAGGAGAATCTTACACATCCATGTAATTAATGGGATATGAATTTTGGAGGTGTTCCAAACCAAAATTTTTTTGTAATGCTGAAAACCTTGGGTTCAACCTAAAACAGAATCTATTTTAACTTGAAAGAGAAAAGAATTTAGGTAGCTGCGTTGGCAGTCTTGGAGTGCTGCATGGGAAAAACACCTGGTCATGTTTTGCTAATACCTGTGTGCTTTCAAATATTCACAAATTTGGTACTGGGTAAAATCTACAATTTGCACGAGTATAACTTGACAACTTGACATTCTGCCAATCTTGGACTGGCAGCTTCCTTTCCGGCAGTGTAAGCAGGTCTGTCTGGCTTACTGTAAATAAACCTGAAATTGATGGAGGAATGGAGTCACGAATGGCTGAGATTTGTCATGTAAGATGTATAATTAATAAGGCATAATTTAGAGGTGTTCCGTAACCAAAAGAGTTTCCTCCATGGAAGCAACATTATGCATGCATTACTTAGAATTCTGCGTGTTAAATACAAAATAGACCATGTGCTAATGTGGAACAAAAGGACTTTTTTAGGGTGTTGCACTGTTTCATAACTCTTGAAGGGAAGAATGCTGAGCCTGTGCTTTGCTATTGCCTATATTCTCTGATTATTAGTAACTTTAGCAATGAGGAAAATCTATAACTTATGGGCACCTGGGTGGATCAGCTGGGTGGGAGTTTGACTTCGGCTCAGGTCATGATCTCCCTGTTTGTGAGGTTGAGCCCCTCATAGGGCTCAGTGCTGACAGGCTGGAGCCTGGAGCCTGCTTCAGATTCTGTATCTCCCTCTCTGTGCCCCTCCCCACTCATACTCTGTCTCTCTCTCCTTCAGTACAAATAAATATTTTTCAAAATTTTAACCTATAATTTATGTTGAATTCTCTGACACTGACACTTATGTTACTTCATTTCTTCTCTTATTTTCCTTTTCATATTTTTCAATTGTTGATTCAGGCATTTAAAAACTTCTCCTAATTCTAACAGCAGTTTACAAAATAAATTATAGCAAAGGCATTTGAACTACAGAATGAACTCTAGTGTTTATCAAATACAATTAAGAAAAGCACACAAGGAGCGCCTGGGTGGCTCAGTCGGTTAAGCATCCGACTTCGGCTCAGGTCATGATCTCACCGTTCGTGGGTTCGAGCCCCGCATCGAGTTCTGTGCAGGCCGCACAGAACCTGGAGCCTGTTGCAGATTCTGTGTCTCCCTCTGCCCCTCCCCAGCTCATGCTCTGTCTCTCTCTGTTTCAAAAATAAAAACTAAAGAAAAAATTTAAAAAAATAAAAAAAAGAAAAGCACACAAAATAATATCTGTTTCATATTCTTCTTGAAATCTCCTTTTAGGCATTTCAGAAGATCTAAAATTCTGAAACAATGAAATCAAAGAAAACTTGGGATCTGAGATAGATAACTACACTATTTCCTTACAGCACTGTTCCCTTTTAACTTCTTTTGCTAGATTTAATGAGTGATAAGATTTACTGTGAAGAATTTTTATGCAATGTATATTGGCCTAGGAGTTTTAATTTCTTAGTACAAAATACAATGAATAGGTTATTACTTTTCTATGTACTTTTAAAAGAAAAGACCTTAACGTTAATTGCATTTATTATATTTATATACTTGTTAATATCACAAGAAGTTTTCTATTATGAAGCCCAGCTCAAAAACTGCCTACAACTTTTCTTAATATGAACATTGAAAATATGTTACTTTTGCAGTTTTATAAAGTATAATAATAGAGTAACTTTAGTACACGGAAAATAAATGAACTTGATTAAAATTCTAGCTTTACAGTCCTTCTTAATATAACATTTATTAAAATATATATCAATAAAACAATTAATATGTTTATGTATATGTAGATATATGTATATGTATACATGGGCATTACAATTAATGGCACTTTAAAACATAGTGCTTTCTGTGAGCCTCACAAAAGTTTTCAGTTTTGGATCAACCCTTACAACACTTTCTTGATTCCTGTTTAGGTCTCATAGACAAGTAAATTTTGGGTTTTGCAGAGGAAAGCAGCTTGGGGAAACCTTTACTTGGTCATCTCAAGCTGACAACAGGAAAAGTTTGTACATGCCTGCTGTGGAAGATCTCAATCCTCTTCCACAAAAGTAGATTTTATAATCTCAGTTCTACCCATAACAACACCATCCTATGTCCAAAAAGTTTGACCAGATCCTAAGTGTTTGTTGCTATTGTTTATTTGTTTTTAAACCGAGTTTACAGCCTCCTTTTGGCCTAATATACTGAAGCAGGGGTCAGTTCCAGGGCTGATTTGGAAGGATTAAGGTTAGACTTATTTCAGACTTTTGTGATTTGTCTCACGCCTATTTTTTGAAGCATATAGTATTATTCTACCCAGTTTACCTCACAACTGTGCCACAGTTCCCCCTTCTCCTATGGATTCCTTGTAGAGGATGCTGAGGCTCAGACAAGGACCTGCTCCTCGGGACACACATCTCTGAGTGTCAGGGCCAAGGTCCTTCTGATCCTCAGTCCAGCGTCCTTTCTACCCTGCTATAGGTAAACTACCCGGGAGTGAAGCACCCAGCTAAGTACTGAAGGGGATGTAACCTAAGCTGAGGGTTGCTCCTAATTTCCTCTTTCCACTCCTGTTCTTCTGATCACTACAGTCCTCAGAGTCTTCAGTAGGCACATAATGAAGGAAGAAATGAAAAGGCTGAAAGGGAAGAAACCACCAGGGCTAACACTCAAATCAGTTTTGAAATCGGTCAGTAATTTATTAATAGGTCTCCTCAGTGAAGTTTTAACTTTGGTTTATACTCTGGGCTGGAGATGGTCTATGGCTATCTTTTCACTGTTTTCACCCATGGCAAAGAAAGAGTCCACTAAAACAAGTTCTAGTTAATGGTGGTACTATTGCCAGTAATATATGGCTTCCCCTCAAATTCTCTTCAGAATGAATTTCATTTCTTCATAGTGGTGAAAACTTGCAGTTTTCAAATTTTATATCAGGATTTTTAATAGTACAGTGAAATTAAGGAATAGTACAATTAGGGAGAAAAATATACTCTGGCAAGTCAGCTGTAAGGTTTTTTGGGGGGGACAAAGAAAATGAGTGGGTTATACACTCTTAACTATTTTAAAAATATTTGATTATGAGTATTTATTTCATTAAGCAGGATGACAGGATCCCTGGGAGTTTAGCTCAAAAAAGTTCTTGAAACCCTCTCTATGATAATTTGAATTACAGTCCCTAATCTCGCTTAACTAAGAAAAGAAATACAAGAAATGAAATGTGACCAGGATTAACAACTACAGAAAAGAGACATTTAAAAATGCACAAATGGATTTCTGGCAAAGTCACTGTATGCAAAGAAAATCATGGAGCATTAGCTATTCTATGATAGAAATCTTGGCAAAATTCGTTGGTAAAATAGCTTCCCTAAAGATATATACTGAGAACAAATTCATCAATTCATTTTCTTTCTTTAAAAAAATTTTTTTAACATTTATTCATTTTTGAGAGAGTGAGATAGAGCACAAGCAGAGGGCGGGGCAGAGAGAGAGGGAGACACAGAATCTGAAGCAGGTTCTAAGCTCTGAGCTGTCAGCTTAGAGCCCAATGTGGGCCTTGAGCTCATGAACTATGAGATCATGACCCAAGCTGAAGTCAGATGCTAACTGACTGAGCCACCCAGATGCCCCCAAAATTCATTTTTTCAAGGAACAAATATTTAACTATGATCCACCATCACTTATCATTATTTGCTGTTGAAGACACTGACAATGGTCAATATTTTCAGAGGAAAATATCACCAAAGACTGTAATTTAAAACTTTAGGAAATGTTCACGAATCAGATTGGGTAATCTTCTTCTGCAGTGGCATTTAAAGTTTTACAGAAGTCCAGGTAATAAAATGGAGTAGAATTCCACTGATATATTAAAGAATCATTTGAGTTTGCTTCTGATTCTATAGGTTCATTAGACTACCCATGTTAATATGGGAGAAACCCAGGAAACATTTTTAAATGACAAAGAAAGAAAAGTTAGTCATTAAACTTATGATTTGAAAGGTTTCCATTTCTCTGCCAATCCCAAAATAGTGCTTTATTGATATTCAAGGCCAAGATTGGAAGAAAATTACTTCTAATATTGCTTTCATGGAGTTCAACAAAAATGTGATTATTTTTCAGTCATTACGTCATTAAGAAAACTGATGCAAATGTTTCAAAAACCTGAAATTGTATGGGAAATATTTTTGAAATTACTGAATTCATATAAAGATGCTATTTTTATTCTAACTAGAAAAGGACAAACACAATAGCTCCCTCTAAAAGCACTTCTTTCACAATGAAGTTTTCTTCAAAATTCTTTCTAGATCTTAACACTATCTTTTCTTTAGCTTTGGTATTCTAGCTTTTAAATCACATTGTAAAATCATAATTAATATGCTAACAGAATAAAGTCTGTTCTATTTCTCAATTGAGATATCATCAACATATTAGTTTCAGGTATATAATGTGATTTGATATTCGTATATATTGTGAAATACTCACTAAAATAAGTCTAGTCAGCATCCATCACCACACAGTTAAAACACTTTTTTTTTTCCCTTGAGATGAGGACTTTTAAGATTTACTCCCTTAGCAACTTTCAAATGTGTGATATGGTATTATTAACTATAGTCACCCATGCTATATATTATATCCCTATCACAATTATTTAAAACTGGAAATTTGTACCTTTTGATGCCCTTTCCCCATTTGGCCCACTCTACCCACCATGTCCAATCTCTGGCAACCACCAATTTGTTCTCTAAATGAACTTTAAATTACCAAATGTTTCAACACATCCAGGTACCCTCAGAATGATGATCTACTTTTTGATCTGATCTTTTGCCTTTCATATCATGCTAGGATAACCGGGCTGGTGGGCTGGGAAAATCTAACAACAATTTGCAAATATCAGATTGGATGCTTTTGATTTAAGAATCTCAAAATGAATCTCAGTCTCTGTAAAATGTAGCCTACCTTTACTCTGGGCTCAACTCTTCCCGTCCTGTTACACTGGCTGGCATCACCTCAAGTCCCTGTTCCTACTTACATTTAAGATCACACAACACAATTTAAGCCTAATTGTCTGATATTAATCCCTATAGTGCTACTCTGCATTTAAACCATATACCTTCTTCATTTTTGAAGCTGGCCTCCAGGCAACTGTAGTTAGTTGGGCCACCTTTCCTCTGTAATTTATAATTCCGTTTGGTAAGTAACTTCTCTAAGTGACGTGAAACCAACAGGAGCATTGCCTAACCTTGATGAAGATGCTTCGTGCAGTTTGATGCTGGCGCTACGGTCCCTCCGGACTGGGGCAGGCTCCAAAGTGGGTAGACCTGTGGCTGAGGTGGTGGTTGTCCAAGTTGATGAAACTCGTCTCAACAAACCAGGAGGCAAACTCCTTCTCAGACGCTAGGAAGAAGGAGTGTTGATTTTATTACCAAGCATATTTTTGATCACTAACTTCTATGTAATAATGGGAGGAAATGGGTTTTAAATTAGAAGTGAATTTATTAAAATCTATTGACTGAATATCACCTATCTGGAATCTGGTTGGTCAAGAATTCAATAAAAGAATGCATATTGTAAAATTAACATTTGGGATCTTCATTTCAATGATGACAGGGGCTTCTGGGTGGCTCAGCTAGCTGAGCATCTGACTTTGGCTCAGGTAAGGATCTTGCGGTTCATGAGTCTGAGCTCTGCATCAGGCTCTGTGCTGACAGCGCAGAGCCTGGAGCCTGCTTCATATTCTGTGTCTCCCTCTCTCTGTCCCTCCCCCACTCGTATTGTATCTCTCTCAAAAATAAACATAAAAAAAGAATATCTCTGATACTAGCTCTGATACTTCCTAAAGGTCTGAATATTCATCTTAGAAGGTAATTCAATAGTAAGAGAAAAGTCAGGCACTTTAAATATCAGGACTGATGTCTAACTTCATGTCTATTTTGAGACTGAAAGGAACCAGTTAATCTCTCTCCGTTCCTTTACTGTCTTATCATGCTTAGCCATACTTTTCACAGGGAAGCAGATGTTCAAAACATTATGTAAATACCTAATTGACAAAGTTGTGTGAAAAACACATTCCTGAGTCAAGAGGCTCAGAAGAGCGAAAGCATGGGTGTTACAAAATGACCTCTAGCTAAAGAGGAGAGAGACGCCTGTTTACCAAACAGACAACTGTGCAGGATGTGCCAGAGATGACTTAGACTCTAATTTTTATTGTTTTGGTTTTTAATATGCCCCATTCTCATGCAAGGTCTAAACTAGGTGTAGGATCCTATTTCCTACACCTTAAGTTTGTAAAACTCCTATCTTATATGAAAAAAGAAAGAATTCTACAAAGCACTAAGGCCATCTTCTACCTTAAATAATCCAATATCAATTAAAAATGTTGAGTTCAAAACTTCTTAGGTTTGGGAAAGCCCCAGAGGGTACTCTGAAGTTTATCACACAAATAAATCATGAGCAGAGCATCTTTGGGCTTCAGAAGACACCGGAAATTAAACAGAACCCTACATTAGCATGGGAGCAGGGCCTTTTTCCTGTCCCTACTCCTCGCTGCTACATTTTTATCTCACAGAACAGAGACTGGCATATAAGAGTAAAAAACTCCTTCAAAGTTTGAATAAAAAGGGTAACATAAAAAGGTAGAGCTTTCATTTGTAGAAAGCTAGTAGGTATAGAGACACAAGTCCTTATGTTTAAATTTTTATTCCTGTGATCACCATGATGAACACATCTTCACTGAGTCACTGACATGAATCTTCCATATGGGTTTGAAGTGACAAGAAACAGACCTAGAAAACAAAATAAAAATTTAACCTTTCCAGGAATGTGTCATTAATACTTACCTTGGGAATAGCCAGCTTGTCTTTTTCAGAGCTTTCTTCAGAATCAGAACAGGTGTAGTTTTCACTGAAGGAGATGACAGGATTCACGCGGGGCTTGTGGATAGCCTGGAAGGTGAGCTGGGTGCTAAGCAGGTTGCTCACGGCCCTCAAGGATGTGCACACATTGGGAGGCAGGGAAGGGTCTGCCAGGAGGTCGGTGATGAGGCCATGAGCCTCACCCATCACGGCAATATCCACAGTAATACTGGTTCCTGAAGACTGAGACATCAAAGGAATAGTCAAATGAGAAAAGACCTGAAGCTGAAGGCACAGACAAAATTGGGCTTTTTCTCAATAATGGGCTGATCGACTCTTTCAGATTGCAGTAAAGTACATTCAAGTCACATTTCTGTTTCAAATTTTGTCCAAATGTGCCATGTCTTTTGCCATTTTTGTGTTCATGGCATGTTTTAAATGTTAGAACTAGGGGAGGGGTGAGACATATTTGAAGTAATTAAAAAGATAAACACTAGCTTTGCAAGGTTTCAGAGAGCTGGAAGAAAGCTTCCTATCAGCCTCTCCCTATGAAGAGCTCAACATTTAATTGTGCATTATTTAAAAATTTCATTCTTAAAGTATCATTAATATACTGTAAGCTTTTTTCTCCTCCCTCCACTTTTTAAAAGTAGGTTTCATGCCCAGTGCAGAGCCCAACACATGGGATGACCTCACAATGCCGAGATCAAGATCTGAGCTGAGATCAAGAGTCGGACACTTAACCAATGGAGCCACCCAGGTGCCCCAATGTACTGTAAACTTTTAATTTTAGTAATATCTTAACATGACAGTTTGGCCTGGTATGTGGTACTTATTTAATTAATATTAAAGATAAGCACAAAAAGCAGCTCCATTTGTGATCAATTTCACATACTGTCCCTCTTCTTGTGGTTGGTAAGAATAGTAGTTTTAGTTCTCGTATTCTGTGGCACATCTGTCATATTCTGCAAAGTGCCTCTAACACTGAGAGTCATTACTCTGTATTTGCTGAAGAAAAGAAGAACACAAAAAGCACAACAGGTATGATCCCTGCCCTGCTGGTCAGACCTGAATGCAGCAGGCAGGAAGGCATGAGAGCAAAGGTGAGGATGGGCAGCATCAAGGCTAAGAGGGTAGGTGTGAAGCTTAGAGACAGCACACAGGAAACTACTAATATTGGAATGGTGCCACAATATGAGGCACAGGGAGCCCACATACTGCCTAATTGCAGTAGTGATCAAGATACAGATTCTGGAACTAGGCTAACTTACTTCCAAATCTTGACTCCTAACCTTACCACTTTCGAGCTGCATGATCTCTGTCAAGTCACTAAGATTCTGTCCCATGATTTCTACATCTGTAAACTGGATATAGTAATAAGTAGTATAAGTAAACCAACTTCAGAAGGTAACTGTAAGACTTAAATGGGGCAATACATGTAAAGCAGTCAATACTGTGCTGGCAACTGTAAGGGCTCAATACTGATAATTGTAAAAATAATAATGATAATTCTGGAGTTTTTCAATAAGGATGTTAGAAGTCTGGCTATATATTTGGAAGAAATATATAGAAAGTTTAATCACCCACAACAGACTCAAAAATAAACTCCAGAGAGATGAAAAACTTAAGCATATAAAAGTACAAACAATTTATTAAAAGGAAATACTGGGAATTAAGTTATAATCTTGGAATGCTGGAAAAAATTACATAAATTCATAAACTGTCAATGAAATATATGACAGATTGGAATAAAGACATAAGCTTTTATGTAAGAAAATATACCATAAACAAAGATAAAGAACAGTGAGAAAATATTTGCCTCACAGAGAAGATAAAACATATCCAAATGAAGACCTTCTGAAAAAAATCAATAAAAGACAAATTTGGATAAAGGGAATGAATAGACAATTGAAACAAAATGTAAGTAATCAAATATATAAAAACCTACTCGTCTCCCTCATATTTAAAATGCAAATTAATATAATGAAAACTTTTACTCATCCAAGTGGCAAAATAATAAAGGATTGATAGCACCAAGTATTAGTAAGAGTTTGGGGAAATAAGCAGTGAGTCAAAATAACCCAGTAATTGTGGAAGGGCATTTAGCTGAGTTGTCAATTTGTCATTTAAATGTATATATCCTATCATCTAGTAAAACGATGCTGACAGACATCTAAAGAAAAACTGCTGGAGCTCCTGGGTGGCTCAGTCAGTAAAGCGTCAGGCTTCAGCTCTGGTCGTGATCTCAGGGTTTGTGGGTTCGAGCCCCGCATTGGGCTCTGTGCTGACAGCTCCGAGCCTGGAACCTGCTTTGGATTCTGTGACTTCCTCTCTCTCTGTCCCTCCCTTCCTTGTGCTCGCTCTCTCTCTCTCTCTCAAAAATAAGTAAACATTGTGGGGCGCCTGGGTGGCTTAGTCGGTTAAGCGTCCGACTTTCGCTTAGGTCATGATCTCGCAGTTCGTGGGTTCGAGCCCCGCGTCGGACTCTGTGCTGACTGCCAGCTCAGGGCCTGGAGCCTATTTCAGAGTCTGTGTCTCCCTCTTTCTCTGACCCTCCCCTGCTCACGCTGTCTCTCTCTCTCTCTCTCTCCTAGAAATAAATAAAAAATATTTTAAAAAAATTAAAAAAAATAAGTAAACATTAAAAAAAAGATTCTTTTAAAAAACCTGCAAATATGTAATAACATGAGGACAAAGACATCAAGAGTACAATGGTACTCTTATAACAACCAGAGAATACAGTCATAAATGCATATCTACAAGGAAAAGGATACAAAGTTGTATTATAAGTATATTATACACTGGTACATAGTTTTTAAAAAGATTTGGGTAGATCTATAAACGATTACTTGAAAAAAACATTCATATTGTTCACTGGTGGAGAAAAGTAGGTCTTCAAAAAAGTGAATATACGTTATTTTTATAATCATAAAAATATAAAAATGATGAAAACACTCAATATACAGGAAGACATATTGTCTTGTAACAACTATAAGTAACTGATAAATTTTTCTCTAAAGATACAGTATAGAACAGTTATGTATTTTACCATGGAATAATAGTAACCATAATGATCACAGTGGCAGCTGATACTTATACAGCACAAGTCTACAAAGTAGGTACTTCATTTATTAACTTCATTTTTATGAAGATAAATTGCCAAAGTCATAATCAGATAGCTGAAACATGGAAACATCAGGCTACACATAAAAGTACTCTGATTCTATAGCTTAGGTGCTAACCCCGTACACCAAAATACATGTTAAATTATTTTGTCTTATGTTCCTAAATATATCTGTAATTTTCTAATGCTCTGTTATGAACCAATATACACATTTAAGTGTAATGTTAGGATACACAATTATGCATACTACACATGTACCTACATTGTCAACTTCAAAACCGTTCATGAGAAATACCACGGAACTAAGTTAACATTTCCCTTTGGAAACACGTGTTTTCAAGTGCATCTCTAATTATGATGCTTCTAAAAAACACACTCAGTGTGACCTTCTGAAAAACTAATATTTATTCCTATCCTTGTTTTTCTAATAAACTTAAAATAACAAGTCACTCTACTGCTTCCCTTAAAAAATGAAAATTTAAGTCAAACTGCTTTTAGGATATAAAATTTTCAGACTTTCAAAAATGAAATTGACACTTTATGTTCTAATAGTTAATAATTAAAGAGGTTTTCTCAAAATGCTCTCACCATACAAAATTTATAAACTTGAAGAAAAAGGAGAGCATGTTCATTGATAATTAGAACTATAATTATTAATGACTTATTGCTGAGAGAACGTCTTTTTTATAATTCTCTAATTTTATGACTTTTTATAGCATATTTTCTTTTTTAATGTATTTATGTACTCAGAAAAAAACTAAACATTTTTAAAGTAACTTTAAAATAGAAATAGTACTGAAAACTTATTCTCCTGTCATTGTTAGTGTTAACATAAGAATTTAGAAAGCAAGCATGTTATGTATCTCAATGCTATTTGTGTCATAGCTTTTGTAAAAGCAAAGGTCTTCAAGCGAAAACAAAGCAATATTCACGTCAGTAAGAAGCAAATTATCCATACTGGAATTGGCTATGAAAGCAAAGTGAACATTTTTACCACTGACAAAAGTATACTTTAACAAAGTATACTTAATAGTGGAATGAAATAGGGTCTTTGCTCTATTGGTTTTCTGATTCAACAGTAGAATTGTTTAACAGTCCAAAGTTGCATCACACATAGAAGTTATCACTATGTTTTTGCTCAAATAACCAAAGACTTCAACGAGGCTTAAAATCTAAAACCAACAATCACATTTGTGTGCCACAAAATCTCCAAGACTAACCACACGTGACCCACTGAAAGGCAAGGAGGCTACTATTTCAATAAGCAGCAGGCAAGTTATAAAGACACAAGTGAATTCAAGGAGTAAGTAACAAGGAATTTTAGGAGAGAGGGGCTTTGGTTAACGGTAAGGTTTTTCCATCAGACAATAAAAATACTAAACAAGAGTGACTCACGCTGAGGATATTGCCATACCCTATGCAACTTTAAAAATAGTATTAATTTCTAGGCATATCAATAAATACTCAGAAATATTTCATTTCACCATTTCACTGGTGAAACCTTAGTGATAATACTTACTAAAGGTTAAGTTTATACAAAAGCTACTTTAAAGAAAAGTCTTAAGCTAACAGCCTGAAATCATCTTTGAGTGCAGTAATGAACTATATACTAGAACATAAAAACCACAGTTGAGTCTTTTTATGGTGGAGATAATCAAACAAATCTTTTCCTTTTTTAAAAAAAAAACAGGATCAAACAATATAAAACATTCTACTTAGCAAGCTCTCCTTATAATAGAAATATTTATACTTAACATTTAAGAAGATGCAAATATAATTCCCTACATACTATTTAAATGACAACCAAATTTGGATTGCTACTTTTAAATAGAAAATCTGGAATTTGAGTCTGATAAACAGTAGAGGAAAATATAGTTTTATATATTAAACCAAAAATAACTGATTCAAAGTGTCCAGTTTTTAAAATATCATCCTTTCCCCCATTTATCTCCATCAAGTCTATTTCACCGTCTCCAGGATGTAAATATATAAATTGTCTTGCTATACAATATGATCTAGTTGCTTCCAAGTTACTTTACTCATTGTAAAACCAAAGGTGGATGAAAATGTGGAGTTATAGATAAGAAGTTAAAGAAACAGTAACAAATATAAAAACTAAACATAACTCCTATACTAAGCATGATTCGATCAGTTCAATTATAGGAAATTTGTTTTCACTCTTACTCCGGCTGTGCTAAAACTTTGAATTACACTATTAGTATAATAAAAGGGAAAGCTTTGAATATGTGTAGGGATCAGAAAAAAAACATGCACTCAAGTTTGTGAAGGGTACTCAAGTTGCTAAATTACCCTAAATTGCAAATTTTAAAAAATTCTAGATAAATCCATGTGATGAAATTACTAATAGCACGTAAAATAAAATTATATATCTTTAAGTAACATGCCAGATTATTTACTGTGGCACCGTGTTTGGGTTTCTGTCAATATATAATTTACAAATGGGGAATTTCTAAAAGAAATAATTGCTAAGAAGTTTTAGGAAATAGCTACAGGAATGAGATAAATGAAAATAAAAAAGGAAGCAAACATCATTTCACTTAAAGAATGAGAAGATGCCCAAGGGAAAAATTAGAAAAGGACTGGGAAACTTAATGTCAACAGCAAATTGCTGTTCAAAATGATCAGGGATGTTACCCGGTTTTGGAAGTGGGGTGAAGATGATACATCTAATTCTTGATTAACTCTTTGGAAGCAGCACCAATATAGTCAAGTTACAGCTTTTCTTCCCATACATTTTGAAGCAAAGATTAACCTGATAACTTAAATAGGTTGCATACATCCCCTCTTAGAGGCGGAAGATGTAATAAGTCTCAAGTCTTCTGACTCAGTGAATTAGTGAATCATCTGATGAGTCATTTGCTTTGGAGATTAACTTATTCTGACTGGAAAAAAAAAAACAGAACTAGAAGGAGCATAAAAGCCATTCTTCATAATTCTACATGAAACTGAAAGACAGGTTACAACTACTAAAGAACAAGAATTGAAGACAACTACCTAAATAACCTAGTTGAGATGCTATATGCCTCAAATTAGACCCTCTTTTTTAATACTTTAATTTATGATGGTTTCTAAAACCAACCACACATGCTGTCTCTAGGCAGTATTATATCCACTGGGGGCAGATAGGCTCCTCCTCCCTTCTGAAATCAGAGACCTGGGTTAGATTTTCCCAAGGTCCCTTCCAATTCTATAAATCTAAAGCATTTCACATATATACATAAACATACATCAAAGAAGAAAATGATTTTAAAACTTATTTCTTGGCATCAGTAAGGATTAAAAATTTTTAAAAACAATTTAAAAATATTATATAGACAGAAAATTCTTTGTTCCACTGATTGCTAATTTTACCCAAGCTTGACCTTATAACTTATTGAGTTACTGGTGCTGTTTCTTTTCTATGTTAAAATGTCTAGTGTCCACTGAGTGCTCTTGAGGAAATAGGCCATTCTCTGGAATTTCCACATGTTCTCCCAAGAATGGATTTGTACATTTGCCCAATGTCAGTTTCCTTTGGTCCCACATCTGCTGAGGCCAGTTGTATTTTGTCACTGTAAATTACCTATGTTCATAAAAAATCCACAAGCCAGTGATACATGAGTAAAAACTGGACAAGTTCCTTTGAAAACTAAGTTGAACATCTTTAAAGACTTCATAAATGCATTTCATAAAATGAGGCCCTAATATTGATTTCTGATAAATTAAGTAGGACAGGTACAACTGTTAAGGGTTGAAAAAGAAAATGACAACATACCTGAAAGATTTTAACTCAGAATGCTTTTTATAAGTGCTTATTTCCACTGTGAAATAAACTGAAATAGGCAATGTATACAATGAGATACAGGTGTGGTGCATGTTAGACAGACAATTTGCAACTTCAATAGATATAGTGGATACCTGCTCAAAGGAAACAGTCTTGGCTCTTCATCAAAAGATGTGTACAAGCCTGCATATTTATATGTATTAAGTTAAAATATATCACTAGAGGTATACAAAACATAGGTCAAACTTTTATAATTCTCTACTTTAAAGTTTTTAAAATGAACAGACCAACTACGTCCTGATTATATCTGTTAACAGAGTTCCGTGCCCTTTTAAATATAACACCTTTCGCTTGAAAGCCTTCCCGTGAAAGGAACTATTAATAATAAATAGTTATGTCATAGTTAGCTCATTACCACTCCTGAAACAAGGAGTAGAAAGTAAAGTTTGGTTTATGAATTAGCATACGGGTGCAAAAAAGGAACAGGTGCCTATTTTAATCACATATGTGATTTGGAAGTTTGTGTATGTGAGAAGTTGGAAAGTAAAGTTATAAAGAACTGGGATAAAAGAGATGAAGTTTTACTCATTCATCTATGTCAAGTTTTTATTTTATGAATTGATACATAGGGCCTTTCAGAGCAGAGGATCTACAGCTAGACTGCCTATATCCAAAACAGGAGATGATAATAAAATTATATTATTATATGAAACTATATAGTATTGTTGATGATTAAATGAAATCATGCACACAGAGACCTCAGCAGAGTTGCTTGGCCCATTGTACATGTTTGATAAATATTATATGTCACCATTATTATTATGGCACTAAAACTTTGTGGTAAAGGACTGCATATGTGTTTGTCTTCAACATACACTGGGGCAGTAGTTTTTCATAACTGAAGGTAGCATAGCAAAAATTTTTTATCAACAAAAACAAAATAACAAAAATGAAAACTTAAATACTTTCACTTCTTATTCTAGGTAAATCTAAAGATTGTATTCCCTACTCCCGTATATGCAAAATCATTTTGAGATTAATTTTAGGCTCTCAGAAAGTAACTGTACAAAAGTCTTGGTTTCAGTTAATATGGTTGATTGCACTAGTATAATTTATAACACAGTATGTGAAAGGAATTCTAAAAACAGGCATCTTAGCTCCATTGTTGGAAAGTTTTTTTCTTCCTTTCTATTTAGTCATCTTGGGAGGCACCCTGGGAGGCAAACAGAGCATGGGAAGAACATTCTCAGGGTGAAGAGTGAGCTGGGGTAAAAGAGGAATAAACAGTGTAAGAGATGACACATAAAAGGAAAGAGTCACTGGAACTTTTCTTACCCAACTTTGGTCCTCAATGCTGGGAAAAGATGCCTGATGGGTTTTTGGGAACAGTCCCCTGCATCTCTAAAGCACAGTTTGCCACCCCTAACCCTCCAAATCATTTTCTGGGAGGCTATCTGTGGTACCAGGGAGTAGTATCTTGGTCTTTAAGGCATCAATTCACTTAGAAGGTGAGCTGGATTGATAAATAGTCTTTGGTGTATTACTGGTTCTGACCTCAAAGCCAGCAAAATTGCATATGTGTTTATACTTTCATAGGACCCATTTATAATTTTAGACTTGAAGCTGGTTGGGAAATTTTTTAAAAATGAAATCATGTGAAAATTTTGCAGTAACTCATTGTAGGCTGAACTTTGGCTAAATGCCATCCTAAGGAAGCAGATGTTTGCTTATTTTAATTTTCTGGCAGGGAATAGGAGTTTACATTTGGATTTTCTCCTTAAGATAATATATATGTACAGTAGGAGGAAAACATATCGGCCCCTTTATCAAACTGTGTTTCAACATCTTTGTGGGCTGGCCTCATGTGAGAGGTGAGACGCAGCAAAATTATCAGAGTTCTTAACTTCCTTCTCTTTTGATGTTTAAAGAACATTCCGTGCCACCAAATGGGATGTAGTACGTGGTCTTATGTCCTTATATCCTTCCTTATAATCTGCAGATAACCCAAAAATTGTTCATCTGGTCCCTCTGTTTTCTCAGTGTCTTCCAGACACTAGCAAAGTCACTCAACAGCTGCAAAAATAACAATTAACACAGAACACTGTTTTATCATTTAGGAAATAAAACATACTTATTAAGCACCCATATTGCTAAGATAAGCTTAGCTGTCTGATTTCCAGGCTGCTTCTCTCAGTTTCTTCTAATTAGAAAAGATGAGGCGGCTGGTGGATCTATGAGGAATTCAGGTACAGAACCATTCGCATGACTGCTCCCACAAATGAAGGTGAGCAAGTATCCTGTAAAGTATCAACTGTTACATAAATAAAAAGCATTATTATTTCTGTTGGTGGAAGAAACTATGCTTTCTGATTGAGCATGAGTTTATAAATCTAGAAAATTTAATACTCTGAGATGTAAGTAGGAACTCATAAAAGCTAATGAATTTTAATGGTGTTTTATCTGTTAAATTTTAAGAATTGTTATTAAACTTGAACTTGAGGTTTCTGTTTGCTTGGCCTGAAAACAATTTCAGTGAACAACAGATGGCAGCATTCTGCCTTTTTAAAGAAGTCTAATTGAAGATCTTTTTGAATGAGTGCTGCTCCCTCAGTAACGGGCATAGTAGTTTCTTTTTTTTGCAGGGTGGAAAACAAACAAATGCTAAAAGAAGAATAACATACATAAGATTATTGGTAGAAAGTAATACAAAATTTTAAACTGTGATATATGTCTCAGGATCATTGTCAAAGAAAAACTGTAATTACATCACTACTAATTCTTTTAAATTATAAACATTTCAGTTGTCACATTTCCCCATTTTCATAAGGTAAACACTGTAAAGATGACCTATTTGCATATACAATTTAAATTTTTCCACATGTAATTTTCCATTGTGACTAAAGTATATGTAAAAAACAAAACCAAAAAAAACCAAAAAACAAAAAACAACCCAACAAAACAAAACCATCAAAGTATGTATTCTAACACATTGGTTTTGTGAGCCTTCATTGGCATCTGTTTTATCTGACCTGTGTTATCTGTCACTAGACTCTTCCCAATCTCGTGGGCAATGGGCACTTATCTATGCTACTGATTTTCTCCAACAGGTGCCCAACCTGGAGATCTTCCCTTGGACTGCTGCAGAAGCACCCACACTGCTCATCACCTCATGCTGGGAGCATCAAAAACAAAAACAAATGAAAAACCGGCAGCTGTAACTTCAGAGAAACCTTGCATCTCTGACCAATTCTCACATGTATTCTTAGACTATCTCTGTCATAAGCACCTGTGACAGTTTTCAATTCAACTTTTGATGGGTGATCTTGATAAAGGTTTGTCTTCCTCTTTTAGGCTGTGTTAGGAGGACAAAGTCAATGCCAATTTTCCTTTACCAGTTTAACCTTAGACCCTACTTGCATTTCTGATAGTTTTTAGGTACTCAATGATTTTAAAAATGAGTGAAGTCTCAAGTGGGATATTCTAAACCTCCAGAGAAATAAATTTCCTCTCTCCAGTTCTATACCTTTAAGAATATAAAAAGACAAATTACAGTGTCCAAGGTATTTCTTTAAGACAGATAACTGAATTTTCTGGAAGCCATCCTAAAACATTTAACCTTCTAGCACAATTTCATGCTCTAATTTTAATTTAAATAAAAATATTGAAAATTGTTAAACTGAAATACTGGAGACATAAATAAAATTATATTTAACAAACTGATTCTGGAATAACTAGTAGGAGAACATAGTGAAATTGCCCAGGAAAATAGTATTGATAAAAGAAAGTGATCCTGGGGGCACCTGGATGGCTCAGTCAGTTAAGCGTCCGATTTCAGGTCAGGTCATAATCTCATGGTCTGTGAGTCTGAGCCCCATGTCAGGCTCTGAGCTGACAGTTTAGAGCCTGTAGTGTGCTTCAGATTCTGTGTCTCCCTCTCTCTCTGCCCTCCCTTGTTTGTGCTCTGTCTCTCTCAAAAATAAATAAACATTAAAAAACTAAAAAGAAGAAAGTGATGCTACACATTTTTCTATAAGCTGGTACATATATGAAATGAGTAAGTAGAGGATTCGGGTAAATACATGAGTGTTTTTTTGGGGGGTGGGGGTAGGATTTAAGGACTAGAGGAAGAGAAAGAATGACCTTTTAGTAAAAACACTCAGATGAAGTAGAGTGCTTCAGGATGAAAAGGATGTGTCTGTGTAAAGCATAATAACTGTAGTTAATAATTCTATAATATATATCTGACAGTTGCTAAGAGGGTAGATCTTGAAAGTTTTCATCACAAGAAAAAATCTGTAATGATGCATGGTGTTGGATGTTAACTACACTTATCGTGGTGATCATTTTGTAATGTACATATATATTGAATCACTATGTTGTACACCTGGAACTAATATAATGTTACATGTCAATCATACTTAAATTTTAAAACAAAAGAAGAAAAGGATGTATCTGGAGAGGTTTGAGGGAATACATCATGACAGGAACATGAGCCAAATGATTACCTACTAAGAGTAATGAGAAACCCCTGCAGGTTAGTGACATCATCAGTACGTGTGGAGGAAGGAGTCAGGCTGACTTTCAGGCTTATGACTTGGACACATGATAGTTAAGAATCTTTCCCTAAATTAGAAATCACAAGAGAAGGAATGAATTTTGATGTGGATGCTGAGATATTCATCTTTCAGTAAATTATGTGATATTCACAGGATGATTCAAGTTGCACATTGAGATATCTGAACTGAAAATATACACCTGGGTGTTAATGACACAGATACAGTCATTTCAGTAATACCCTATGTGGTAGTGTATAAGGAGAAAGAAACGTAGACTTAAGGCAGGATCATAATCAATACCAATTTGAAAAGGTCAGGGAGAAGAGAAACTAGCAAAGGAAAATAGAAAGGACAACTGAAAATTAAGAGTCTGGGGTCAAATGAATCGAAGAAATGCTTCTGTCAAGAGAAGAGGTATGGCCGGTGAATTTGAAAGATTAATAAATTCTGAAAAAATATCCATTAGTTTAGTATCTGGAAGGTCACTGGTAACACTGGAGAGAACAATTTTAGTGACATTCTGAGGTTGTAGGTCACACTGCAATAAATCAAGCAAAGAAAAGATATGAAAATGGAAACAATATAGACAACTCTTTCCTGAAAACTAGCTATAAAATGGAAGATAGTGATATGTCTGTATCTAGAGGGAAAACAGGCTCTAAAGAACTGGGTAGCAAGTGAGCAAGCATAAATGTTGAAGGGAGGAATCCCACTAGCTAGTGTGAGTGGTTTAAACTGCAGTAAAAACAGTGAGATATTACAGAGATCAAGGTCTAAGAGAAGGGGGTAGAGGGTGACTAACGTTTTCCATGGTAACAGTGAGAAAAAAGATTATAGATTTGCAGGTGAGAGGTTGGAGTTCCTATACTTTGGTTTTTATTTAACTCTGAAGATTAGCCATGAGTCCCTTGTAAAGAAAGTGATGTAGGCAATGTTGAGGTTAGAATTATAAAGGAGAATAATGTTTGGAAAAGGAGTAAGAAATAGCTGGCTAGATTCTCAGGCAATCCTGAAGGTCCAGCTGAGGTTAGAGACCTCAGCTCCAATATGTTGTTTGTGTACTTTCCAGTGTAACTCAGCATGAAATTTTACACAAAAAGGCAACAAAGTGAAACAGGAGGGATCTGCCAGATGGAAAAGAAAGAAGACTGAACAACTGGACCAGAGATTCTGGCGAAGTGGAAGAGCAGGCACAGAGTAGGTGAGAAACAGAGCAGTAAAGCTTGAAGAAGCAGGGAGTCAGGATACAGGGTCGGGTGTTTGTATGAGAAAAACAAACACAGGATTCCATTAGTAGACTAGTTTCTCAGACATGGAAGGTTTCTGCTTTTTATTAGCAGAAAATAAGGCTGAAAAGGAAATATGAAGCCTGATTTTAGATGCGCATGAATGAAGGACAAAGTTTTCTAATTCTATCAGTTGGTAATTGAATGATGAAAGATGTCTGAGTAGGAAAATGATGTAATTGGACAGCGCACAGTGTTTGAGGAAGATTAAGGTGTGGAGAGAAGAAACCAGATTTAACCAGGGGCTGCCACCACAATGATTCTGTGGAACTAAGATACAGTATAAATGACCAGGGAGGGAAGAGTGAAAGTAACATTAAGAATCAATTGCACCCGTAAATTCATTCAAGGCTGAGACATGAAAAAAATACAATGTATTGACTCCTGCAGTTTTCTTTTGCTCTGCCCATAATATTCTTTCAGCTCCTTCTTTCAAGAATCTCTTCAAGTGCTCTTGCCCTCACAAATAAAAGGTGGAGAGTTCACAGGTCATTCAACAAGGAAATATGGAGGCACAGGGAAACATCCATTTCTGCCTCATTTGTTCAACAAATATTAACTGAACATCTACTGGATACTTGGTACTGTCTATACCCTAGGGCTATGGAGATAAATGAATTTGGCAGCTGCCCTCAAAAGGCCTGCAGATTAGTGGAAGATGTTCAGGGGACTAAAAGCGATAGGAGGACTGAAGAGGAAACTAAAGGAACCCAGTGATGAACCACCACCGCCTCTGGTTACCAGGAGGGAAGTAAGTTGTTTCTTAAAATGCAGGTCTCAAAACACCCAGATCTGGTCAACATGAGTGCCCTGAACTGAGTCACCATTATCATCCATACCTCTCCTCAGTATATGATTAAAATAAAAATCAATTCTCCAGCGAAGAGAAGCATGAGAAGGGAGAGGGATTGGTTGCAAAGATACTCATCACTCACACATAGAAATGTCTGGGGTCTTGACACTTCCCTCAAAACCTTCAGCCCGTAGAACTCTCATAGCTCTAACATCCTATACCAACTAACTCCCCAGCTTCCCATTCCCCAGTAAAGAGTAGGGAGCTTGAAGCTCCCTTGACTCTCAAAGTACTTGAGGGTCTGCTTCTTGCTAACTGGTTTTAAGGGATGAAGTAAGCTTACCTGTGAACCATTTGGCATGCAGAGAAGGTTTGAGTAAAATATTAAAAATATTACAAATAAAAAATATTACATTAAAAAAATGATATTGAGTAATATCATTTCTGGGTTTTCCAGAAGGCAACTCATAGCTCTACACATTATAAAAGGAATGACTTTCAAAGTTTGAAACTAATGCACAAAAGGTTAAGTAACTTGTCCAACATTGCACAGATAGTAAGTGGGACAGGTGGTATTCCAACCCAGGCATCCGGACCTACACTATTAATCACAAAACATAACTGCCTATCCATATCTGGGATAACTATTCCTATATATGGTCACTTACTTTTGATGATATAAAATATCTCTGACAATTTGTTACCTATTATTAGTTCTATAAACTCTTCCTTCAATTAATCTTCATCAATTTAGGCTCTCTGTATCAAGGAGAACTTACTAACATCATGAGTATACTCTGAGAATTCATATCATTATATACCCTTCCTTTACATCTTTTTTTGAAAATCAAATTGGACTCTTTCCAGAATGAATTTTTGGGGACGGTCCCAGTATTATGTTTCTCCATCAAGGAAAATGCCATTTAGTCTTTGTCCATATTTCTCTTACTTGAGCCAGATATCATATAATATTTGCTCCTGGAAGGAAAAACTGGTGGTTCTTGTCAAGACTTCTGTTGCTAATAGGAAAGCATCTGTCTTCATTTTCCTTTTAGGTGGTAATGAAAATAAAATTTTATAATGCATCTGTCTACAAGTCTGGGTTAATTACTTCAGTTTAAGAAACTGGTTTCAGTTATAATCTTATTATATTCATAATGTTATGAGACACTCTGATAATAAATATGATTATCTTTGGGTCAATAGACCCCAGTAACTCACCAAGATATTTAATAGGCAGATGTTGAGCCAGATTATAGAGGTTCTGTATGAGAACCATTTCAAAATGATACCCTACTCCTCATGTTTAGCAACAATGTGTTGCTGACTGAAGAGGAAATCAGGCAAGAAAAGAAGTCATTTGGTCATAATGATGAGTCACTCAACATTTATGTCACAGATTTGTTTTCTTCCTTGTGGACATAATTGTTAGTTGGTCAGTGCTTCCATATGCTGTTAGTATAGCAATAATAGCATATTGAAGGAATACAAATGGCCAACAATTTGTTGAAATTCAGCATAGATTCTTTAAGACAAAGGTCTATGCAAAGAAGACAAAGTGACTTCAGAAATTATCTCCTAAGATTATGATCTTACAAGATTAATAAAAGTGTCAATTAAAAAGTGGTTAATTTTTTCCCCTGGGGAACAAGAGGGAGGATCCAGGGAGAAGTTGATAGTGAATTCCTCTTTAGCCATCATTTCAGTCTTTTAGTTTTATTTCATCTTAAAAGAAGATGTGAATGGAAATATAATTCAAGAACTTAATTAAAATAAAATAAAAAAAAATAAGCAAAGCTTGATTAAAACAAACACAGAACAGAAGCAATGAATGTTTTCACATGCTGATTCTGATGCAAACTAAAGGCTGAAATTAATATAGAGTGAGATCTAGCTATAAATAGCCTCAAATTGTCTTCCTGCTGGTTTCAATATTTCTAACAGATAATTTAAACTTACTATCGTATCTCAGTTATTAACCATACTCTACACGGGCCCAATAGATTGAACAGACTTTCAGATACCCATCAGGCAGGTCTTGTAGCTTTTGATCAGTCGACAGAGTTGACTGTTGCCCTTGGGATTACTGTAACATTTTGATATCAACGCCTATGTCCAGTGAGATGCCCCAGTTCTTAACTCTCTTCATACTATACACAACGGATGTTGTGACTGACTCTCTACAGTAATTATGGTGATTCCACATCTAAGGCCAGGAATTTGGTCAAGGATGTGTAGGTAAGTCTGAGGTACTGTGATTCAATAAAACATGAGGGAAAATTTGCTCAGTGCTTCTAGGGAAAAAAAATCTTAACCCTCCAAAAGGAAGCAATGTTACCGCCAGCAGTCACCTTTGGATCACAAGTGGCATGTGCTTTAGGATGATGCCAATAGTGTAGACAGTAGCAAAGTAGAAAGAATAAAAAAACCTAGGTCTGTTACAATGTTATTGAGTGATGAATTCATTAGCCCTGAAGCCTTCTTTCCCCTGGACTTATTATAAGAAATAACATAACAAGCATTTCAAATTATAAGCTACCACTAATCTGAATAAAGTTTTCTTTTTCTTATGGTTGGAAGTAACTAATACAGCACAAAACTCTACCAAATGTATAGGGAATTAGTAGATAAGGAGGTGATAATGAATATAAAGTTTTATAATGTATCTGTCTACAAGTCTGAGTTAATCACTTTATGGTTTTTTTCATTTTCATTTAACTTCCAGTTAGTTAACATACAGCACTACATTAGTTTCAGGTGTACAATACAGTGTCTCAACACTTGTATATACTAGCCAGTGTTCATCACAACAAGTGCAGTCTTTAATCTCCATTCGCCTACTTTATCCATCTTCTTCCCCCTCCTCCCACATCTCCCTCTGGTAACCATCAGTTTGTTCTCTATAGTTAAGAGTGTTGTTTTTTTATGCTTTTCCCCTTGGTCTGTTCTGTTTCTTAAATTCCACATATAAGTGAAATCATATGGTATTGGTCTTTTTCTGACTGACTTATTTCACTTAGCATCATACTCTTTAGCTCTATCCATGTCATTGCAAATGGCAAGATTTCACTGTATTTTTATGGCTGAGTAATATTCCATTGCATATAATATGTACACACATATACATACCTACACACACACACACACACACACACACACACACACACCCCTCCTCTTCTTTATCCATTCATCAGTTGATGGACCCTTGGGCTATTTCCATAATTTGGCTATTATAGATAGCCAATGTTTATAGCAGCATTATCTACAGAGCTCATCACTTTAATTTGAAAAATTGGTTTCAGTTACTTTATTATATTCAGGATATTATGAGGCAATGAAATATGATTATCATAGGTTCAGCAAACCCTGGTAGTTCACTGGGGGCTATGAGAGCACAGCGATGATTAGTTTCACTCTAGCTAAGTGACTCACGTCTAACATCAGCACTCAGTACACTATCCCTATTTGTGTCTCAATGCAAATTACCAATGCTAGGGGCTTTCAATATGACTTGCGATAATCAAAATGCCATTCATAAAATCTTCCTGTGCAAATGTACTCTACTCTCACATGTGGATTTTGTGAGCTTTTTGACAATAAGAATCGTTTTATATTTCTACTCCCACAGCAACTTTAACCATGTTTAGCAAAAAGATGCCTAATTACTTTAAATGAATGGTCTTACTCCAGTTCTTCTTGATAGAAAATACACAAAATTTATCCAGCCCTTTATTGGGTTGAAAATTTTAATTTGGCTTTCTATGCATTTCTAAAACAGGTAGAATTTCATAATTCTTAATTTCTTCCCTATTGTTTCAGTTAATTATTTTTTCTTCTTTCCAATACTGGTCCTTTCCTCTATAATTTTAAACTCATTCTTCAAACATGGACAGCATAGTTCTTTTAATCTGTGTTTTTCTTATTCACTCTTTTTTTCTCCCCTTTCCCTCCTCTCAACCTAAGAATATCATTAGCATTTTCCTTCCCCAAAAAATTGTTCTTTGACCTCATCTAAAATGATATTTATTCCTTTTAAATACTAATCTATTAAGCTCTTGGAAAGTGAGCTCTCCTCTCTCTTGACACCCTTTTTAAAGATATTTAATCTTCAGTTGATGGCAATCTGATTTATGTCTCTGATAAAATAAAATCCTCAGGGTACCCGGCTGGCTCAGTTGGTTAAGTGTCGACTCTTGATCTCAGCTCAGGTCATGATCTCATGGTTCATGGGATCAAGTCCCAAGTGGGGTTCTGCACTGACAGCACGGAGTCTGCCTGGGATTCTCTCTCACCCTCTCTCTCTACCTCTCCCCTGTTTGAGCATGCATGAGCATGTTCTCTCGCTCCCTTTCAAAATAATTAAATAAACTAAATAAAGTAAAATCCTCTATCAAGTGCAATCAAGATCTTCATGAAAATATCTAACAACAATATTTCTGGTTTTGTCTTCCTTCGCCCAGCATCACAGCCTCTTTCTCTTGCCCTGGCTTTCCCTAGTCCCTCTGAGAAGGAACTCCATGCCTCCTTTGCTGGGTCTTCTTCCCTCCTTAAACGTTACAGAACCTCTGTACTGGTTTTTCCTCCTTCTATCTATGCCCTTCCCTTTCAGCTCTCACCTTGCATTAGAGTGAAAACCTGCCAATGTGGAGCTCCAACACTGACCATTTCTCTGGGCTCAGGCCAGTGTACTTATCTGCTCCCTGGACAGATTCACTCAGACACCCCACAATCATTACCTTCCCAAGGAAGATAATTCACCTCCATCTTCTAGATTCTTCTTTCTCTCCTTTAGTTTTTATTTTGGCTAATGACAAAATTACTTACCTGAACTGGACACTCTTGACTTTTTCTAACGGATTTTTAACTTTCTCACCTCCAACATCAAACTGATCACTGCACCTGAAAATTTCTACTGAGGAGTCACTCAACTACTCCTTCCTTTAGAATTCCTTAACCCCTGCCATAATCCATCTCATTATTTCACATGAGAATGGCTGCAGGGTTTTTTCTCCCAGTGTTTTCCTACCCCAAACTTGTTTTTCCGAATACAGAGATACTAATATGCTGCTCTGTCATTTTCTTAGATGGTTTCCTGAAGATGCCCTCCATCTCTCATTACCACCTTTCTTCGGTTTATTCGTACTATAGAACAAGATTCAACTTCTTGGTTTGGCTTTAGGTATCTAAAACTTAACCCTTAACCCCCGTTTCTTCCCCAGTTACATTTCCACCTATCCGACTAATGTGTTTCCTCCTCAGCTGTCCTAGATTATCTCCTCAATATGCTACCACAACCCCATGCCTTTGCTTATGGTATTACTTCTGCCTACCACTTCATTTCTCTGATATATTGGCTTTAAGGATCAAGATCCAACATCAAAACATAAAACATTTTAGCCTCATTCCCAAACTGACACCAAAGTAACCATTTCAGCCTCAAAGGCTCTGTAGCACTCTTTCCCAACATCTATTATCATATTGCACTATTGCTAATTGTTTGTGAATAACTTCCTTGCCAGACTATGAATTTGAAGCAAGAATGATTTTTATTAATTTTTATAATCTTAGCACTCAGCATGCTGTAAGAACTCCCGAAACATAATTATTAAATGAATTCTGCCTTCTAACACAATATGTTATTCTTAAAAATTGTTCTCAAAAGTTTGTAGGCTCTCAATCACACTAATCAGTCCAAAAAGCGTGCCTTTGCCTAGTCCTTATAGTCAAACAACGTCCCCTTCATGTTCTCATAACCTCCTACTGAGTATCATGTTACTTAAGGTGATGGCCTACAATCAACATGCTCGACTGACTGGCAAACATAGATTCCCGGGAGCCGCGAACAAAAACGGAGTGTTGAAGAAAGGAGAGGTGGCGTGTTTGAATTTTCTTTGGATGCCCTCTCTGATTTTCCTTAGTCCTTGACGATGGGACACACTACTTATTTTCAGGGCTCTGTTTGTGGTTATTACTCAAGCATATGTGCACATTTGACAGAAAAAGTGGCTTTGTTTGTGGTAATGATATAGTCACATTATTGGAAAATTCTAGAACACAGAGGGAAACAGAAGATTAAAAAAATTTGGATGCATTGCTAAAATAGTAGTTTTATATAGTATTTCTATATAATTCTATGGCTATATACAATGTTTAAATTTCTTTACTGAGCGCAGGCTGATCATGTATTCCTCTGAAGAGAGAATTCTGGGTATCTCCAATTAATCTGTTTTCTCAAAACAAATACTGACTTTTGAGCTTTCCACTGTTATTAGCACATATCACCCCATATGCTCTTTGAGACAACATTCTTCCTTCAGATTTACAAAATTTTAAAAAAGCCTGTTAAGTCAAATATTTAAACAGATGAGATTTACCACTTTTCCACAATATAACTACTCAAGATGGTGAATAATTGCCTTTATGCTCAGGAGACATACTGGTATCTGTGCTGAGATTTTAGCCATAAACTGTAAATGCCATATTGGAAATTATGTTTGTCAGGAAGAATGTATTGTGGTAAGTATTTCTTGCTGATGAGTTATGATAGCGAATATTAGAAAGGAGCAGCTGGGAAGGAAGAGCTTGTTTTGTTGCAACTCAAATATTCCTAACTCACCAACTCGTTCTCAAAAGAAGCTGGCAGAAAAGGCTCTGACATTGAGAAGGACACACTAAGCTGATGGCAAGATGACAGTAACCATTAACATCATTTGTCTCTTTACTCTGAAAGTATATGTTGTGACTGAACTTCTGACACTAGAGTCTTCTCCTCAGCCTATATAAAACCCACCATTTCGGAAACATCCCAGTCTCTGCCTTGGTAGAATACCCCTTACTCTTCTTTAATTCTATATTCTTCCCAAATCTCTACACTTCTGTTAACGACCATTTTTTTTCTACCAACCTTTTTGAAATAACAATTAGTATTTACAGTCTTCATTTGCTAATTTTCAATTCAGATTCCAATGCACTGAGCTGATCTTCCAGAACCAAGACTGTAATTTCTCTTGCCATCCCAGTGGGTTTTAATTGCCAAATTCAAAAGATACTTTTCAGGTCCTGCATTACTCGACTTCTTCATAGACATTTACGGTATTGGTAACATGCATTTTCTGGAAACCTCATTTCCTTCCACTCCCATGATATCATGTCCTTCTAGCTCTTTTCCTATCTCTCTGTACAGTTTTCTTCTCTCTTCTGGATTTTTTCCTCCTCCTTCCCTATCCTTCAACATTTTAAAAGCCGTTTCCATAGGTTTCCCTCTTAGCCCACTGCTCTTCTCTATTCTATAGACACTCCCCAAACTTGTTCACATGGTCTCATGAAATCTATATAATCTTTTCTAGCTAACACACCTAAACCATCTCTGCCCAAAACTTCTCTGTCCGGTGCCTCTACTGTCGCTGGACTCCGTGGAGATGCCATGGCTCCTCAGAGCGTTAGCACCCATACCTCACTTACGGACTTTCCTAATCTGCTTCTCTGACACTATAACCTCATGGCATGTTCAATTCTCCCTCCCCCAAATCATTCACCTTATCTTGAAAGCCTTAACTCCCCTTCCTCAACTTCATTTCATTGATCACTGACTGAGCCTTGGCATTTTTACCTGCAAGATAGCTTGCTACTCTATTTCACTCTTAAAAAGAGTATTCACTGTTTTTTAATGCTCTAGAAGCACTTAACTTATATTTGCCACATTTAAAAAAAAAATTTTTTTAATGTTTTTTATTTATTTGTGAGAGAGAGTGAGTGAGCAGGGAGGGTCAGAGAGAGAGGAAGACACAGAATCTGAAACCGGCTCTAGGCTCTGAGCTGGCAGTCAGCACAGAGCCAATGTGGGGCTCGAACCCACGAACTGTGAGATCATGACCTGAGCCGAAGTTGGACGCTCAACCGACTGAGCCACCCAGGCGCCCCCACACGCCTTTTTAAAAATCATACACCATGGTGAAAGTAGTTACTTCCTCAATATTCCCTGCCCTCCATCTCTCATTACCACCTTTCTTTGGTTTATTCCTACTGTTCCATTACTACTTAATTCTTCCAAAAACACTTTTTCTGACTCCCCACTGTATACCAAATTGGGGTAGATACCCATCATCTGTACTTCTATATCATCCTAATTATGTATCAGTCACTGGCCTGAAATTAGAATGCTTTGTTTGCATATCTGTATTCACCACTAGGCTTTAACTCTTTTATCTCCAGTGCTTATCTCAGGGTGTATAATCCATTAGTTGCATACAAAATGCTTAGCAAGTTATTAGATGCATTTATTTATTCACTGATTTATTTGCCCAGGTAGACTTTTTATATTTTTAATGTTTACTTACTTATTTATTCATTTATTTATTGAGAGCGATAGCAAGTGAGCTCATGTGTGTGAGAAGAGGAGGAGCAGAGAGGGAGGGGGGAGAGAGGGAGAGCACAAGCATGTGTGTGAGCAGAGGAGGGAGAGGGAGAGGGAGAGAGAAAATCCAAAACAGGGTCCATGCTCAGAAAAGAGCCTGACCCCATGCTCAATCTCACGACTGTGAGACCATGACCTGAGCCAAAATCAACAGCTGCATGCTTAATGGACTGAGCCACCCAGGCGCCCCTTCCCAGGTAGACTTTTCTAGTTCAAAACCAAAAACGGAATAGCCAGCATGTTATGGTCTGTGTGGCAATGATAATTCTCAAGAAAAGTGAGTGCACCAGCATTATGGTTTATTTATCAGTCTCTCGTGAGATAAGCTAAAATTCATAAGTTCTTTGAAACCTCGATTCTCTGGATGAATTCAGTAGAAAAATAACTAGGTGTTATTTTTTACCAGCCCCTTAGTAAGGCTCATGACACCCAGCCAACACAGCCTGTCATCACCGCCTATGATCCCTTAACAAGGCACAGGTCTTGGCCATTTGCCTCAGGCATGGGAAGGTTACACCTGTGTGTTCGAATGAAGCTGATCCTGTCACTACTCCCTTGTGAAATGGAATTGTGTTTTGGATTATGATACCAGCAATGAGATACTAGACCTTAAAACTGTATACTAACTGCTTCTGATTGAGAAATGTTATTAAAGTAAGATTAGATGGTGGTCTGGCTCTAATGTAACTTGACAATTGGCTATTCATTTCTTTGTTATGACACTCCATTCAAAACAGTGAAATCTACATATGGTTTTATATGGTCTTTGAACTGTAGCACTGCCCAATATATGCAATATACCGTATCACTGCCCAATCAAAACCTTATTTCATGAAAAAGGGAGATAAGTTTACAGAACATTATGTCTCTATAGCTGAGAAATAAATGAATCATAGCCTTGCTGTTTTAGGACTTTATGGGGACAAGTGCAACATGGCAATAATGACTATCACCTGAAGTTATATTCAGGAACGTATTGTTTTGATTCTGGTAATGCTCAGGCAAACTCCAGCATGTTAGATAGGTGATACTGAATAATGGCCATTGTAGTATCAACAATGGCAATACTTATGCCTGGTACAAGTGCTCTGTACTTTCTGAGTGGACAGAGAGGACACGCAAAGTAGGACACTGCTATTAACACTACAGCTGTCCTAAAGTTCATTCTCGGGGAAACAGGAACACAGTATGTAATGGATCTACCACTGCCTGCATGCTCTTGAGATTTACATCCAAGTATACTGTGTGTGAAATATGTCTTTAGGAATATATTTCTAATCTTGAGTCTATCTGGAAAACACCTTGGTGCTGTCTGAGGGGGGTGTATGGGTGATTTATATTTATATCCCCTCTCTAATTCCCATTGTCCTGCCCATTTTGGTTGTGTTTCTTGACACCAGCTTTCTAAGAGGTATTCTTTGATGTTGGCGTTATGTTCCTTGCTCTTGACCTCATGCCTCCTCTGAGATCTGGATCTACTCAGGAATAAAAGACACTGATCATGCCACTATATGGGCCCCTGCCTCCTACCAATGAGAGGGGAAAAGGAAGCAGAGGAAACTGTAAGGGGCTGTATGAAACCTTCATAATCTTCATCATCATCTCCTACATCTCCCTAGACCCTAAGTCAGAACCAGAAAGTGAAATTAAAACGAGATGAACACACTCCCCACAACTGCACTCTTACTGTTTATATTTGGAAAATATTTCATGGCTGAGCCTGTATATGTATTTGGAGCATGGAATGGTAACAGTGACTGTACTGGTTTCATTGGCAGCATAACAGGCACACAGAAACTGCTCTAGGTCTGTCCATCACTTGAGCCAGTAGTCTTGACAACTACATTATCTGTTGCCACTGAGAAAAGGGCAAAAGATCTTTTTTTACCAAACTGAGATGATCAGTCCCCTTGTAAGCACTCTGTTATCACTGCCAGTGTGAGCCTAAGACTGAAACCGGGTAACACAAATAGCTAACTTTTTAAGCCCTTCTTGTCCCTTGCCTCCAATTCCCTTGGTATACTAGATGCTTTTCATTTCAGCACAGCACACAGGTCTACTGCCATCAAAACAGTGTATCATATCATTCACTTCAGATAAGAAGGAGGAAGTGACCTGGGTAACACAGCTCCATCTTCAAATATCAACTCATTTTGGTATTTGTGGTAACAAGTAATGTGAGTGATGGCAAACAATGACAAAAACTTTCTCTGGTCTAAATACCTTACCCCTTTTGTCATCCCTGAATTAACTGTGGAAATCAATACATCCAATTACCTGGCCCAGGAATAGGCACATCATTTAAAAATGTAGCTGACAATCCAGTGAGTTAAAATTTTGAGAAATTCCAGGCATTAAAATTAAGTAAAACATGAAAGTTTCTGGCAGTGGGAGGGATGGAGTATGAAAGGAACAGGTCAGCCTGGCTCAAGAGTGTGGCCTGGAGTCCGTTTCTGAGAGCAGTCCCTGGTATTTCAGATATCCTTGCTTCTACACATGGACACATGGATTTTCTAAAAGTTCCTTTTCCTTTCTCATTCCTCCAAATGGTGTGGGGATCACAGGCAACACAGGGCAAGATGGTGATGCCAAAGCTGTCTGTACATATGCACAGGTCTGTTATCCATTAGGTATTTTTCNGCCCATTGTTGCCATTTTTAACCCTTCAGGTGCTGCTGAGTGTGCTTCCAAGGCTGTCAGGATCCACAAAAGACCTTTTGCAGATAATATTTCTGAATGATCACATTATAGTCCTAATTGAAGCTGTGTAGTTCATGGCCCTCTGAAGCTGACAGTGAAATATGCCATTCTCTGAGCATGTGTCCCTTATCAGAGCCACTTAAGGTAACAACGTCCTACAAAAGGCTCTCTGGGTCTCTGAAGGTACACAGCCCTAATTACTCCTACAGTCAGGGAAAGCTTTGGACCACTTCTGGGAATGCAAATGAATGAAACCCCATGTGACAGCTGTAATAAAAGGCTCCTGTCTTTTTGCAAAACATTCAAATGCCATCTGGCAATTTCGTTGACGTCAGCAGGCACAGAAAAACAACTGCCCCCACTGCCTTCTTCATCATTCCCTTCCACCCCCAACTTTGCTCTCCCCTCCTCCCTGGCAAAAAGCTCCGACTTCTAGTTGTGGAGGACAGGAGCAAAGTCGCCATTTTAAAAGATTTTTCTCTATTTCTTGTCTGCTCCGTTTTAAGAACCAGCTTTAGCATCAGAGCAACAGTGCCATTTGGTCCCAGCTCTCCAAATTCCAGTGGGAGGTTGTATAAGATCATTATATTAAAAAGAAATTTTAAAGTCTTTTCTATTTGTGTTTTAGGAATTGAAGTACATTTATTCCAAGACTAGAGGTGTTAAAGAAAACTGTTAATATGACTTGTGATTCCACACATGCTCTCTTTGATCATGGTAAATAAACACCTAGTGTTACACCGAGAATAAGTCTGCAGCCTTAGGCTGAATGCAATGGCTTGAGAGCTAACATATCTGCACACATCTTTTAATAGTTCACTAGAAGCTTGGGTGGACACATTTTTTTTCAATGTTGAAATCATATTATATAGTTATCAAGCTCTTTGCCTCAGATCTAACTCCATGAAAAACATATTTTTCTAAATTATTGAAAAAAAAGCAAATAAGTCAACTGAATGTTTGCACCTCATCAAAGAAACAGAATCATAAAAGAGATACCCATCCAACACAAATCCCTTCCAGAAGCCCTAATTAAAACAAAACAAACAAAAAACAAACTCTAATATTTACACATAGTATAAAAGAGGATGGACAATTTAAATTATTATTGCCTGTTATGACTTTTTTATTTAAAAGGGAGAAGTTGAATACTCACAATACCCAGTCTGTTCCTGGAAGTGGGAAAGCACTATTAACCATAAAGAGTAAACTGGTCTCATTAAAAGCCAATCAATCAGCTCCTTTTTAGGCTCCCTTTACTTTTCAAGGTAAAAGCATACACATTTGACTCAGATAATTTTATCCATATCCTGGTACATATTCTTACCTAGGTGGACCTGTATGAAAATTCTGAAAAAATAATTTTATATATTAAGGATAAGTCTAGTGAGTAAGATTAACCAATCTTTGTATTGCTAAAGTACATTGCTATAGACCTCATTCTCTGCCTTTCCTAAAAGTTTTGCTTTTCCACTTTTAAAAAATCTTAAACATCTAATACTGAAAAGAACTTTTAATATCCTTAATTTCCAATTATAATTTATGATGAAAATACATTTATCCCATAAGTTAGGTGAGAAATTATGAAGTACAGATAGGACTCTGTGTGTTCTAGGCTGACTTTTTTCAATAGTTCCCTCTTATGTATTAAACTCTTTACCCTGCTTCAACTCATGTGAGGAATAGGATACAGTCCCAATAGGAGAGAGAGCAAAGTTAGTGATGTACGCATGGCAGTTGGGGTGCAGGGAGAAGAAATAATAGGAGGGATGTAAAACTGGGAAACCTACACCCACTAACTCTAAAAAGGAGCATGGCATATCCAAACTGAGGCCTTGTGTGACTGAGCTCGTACTCCCTCATTTTCAACTTAACTCTTGTCATTCTTTTTCTTTCTACAAAATATTTGTGGTTTGTTCTTCTCAACAGGCTGCTGCATGCCTCTAGATTATGCTGTTTCCTCTACATTAAAGACATATCTCCTCATCAAGTCTTTTTGCTCATCTATTAAGCTTTAGCTCAGGAATCCCTGTCCTTCAGAAGGGCTCTGCTGACCCTTCTTCTGAAGTTTTTTTGCAAATGCCCTGTGCACACATCCTCAGTTTAATTTCAACACTTGATGGTGTATGTCCATTTGCACATGAAACTGTGAACTCTCTCCACTGTAGGGAGAGTATTATTTATCTTTGTCAGTGTCGAGCATGGTATTAAGTGTTCAATGGATGGCTATGGAAGTAACGAAAGAAAGGAAAGAAGGCAAAACAAGTGCAGCAAAGGGGAAAAAAGAATTCAAAAGACAATTTTTTTTATAGCTGGAGAAAACCAGCTAGGATTTACTGGATATTTAATATGTGCCTAGTAACAAGCTGGGTATCTTCACACAGTATCCTTTTTAATAACAACAAAACAAAAATCTGATAAATGGGAGTTATTACTATTTACACAAGAAGAATCCGATTCAGAGAGATTCTGTAAACTACTAAAAAGCCCATCAGGTGGCAAACAGTGGTGGCAGAATGGAAGGCAGGTATGTCCACACTGCAGCTTTACAAGATATTCAATACCTTATGTTGTTTTACTTAAGGCAGAAGCGGGAATGGGAAAGAGAAGGCAAGGAAATGAATACCCTATTATTAAACTTGAGGTGAATCTTGCAAAGTCTAAGAATAAATCCATTAGGGCATAAGATAAAATTCAACAAGGTACATTTGGAAAATACCAACTTGGGGTGAAGTGTAAACTATGCTTCAGCTCCAGGACTTCATCTGGATTTCTCACAGCTTCCTGGAACAAAAGGTCATTAGCAGCTGCTGATTTAGAGGCAACATCTTCACTCAACGTATAAACTAAGCAAGTTTTTCAAAAACACCAGTCACTTGGTAACTACTGTTTTTTATAAGCTCTGTGTATTGGGTTAAGGATGGAAAATAAGAAACTCAGAAGGCCCTGGAAGAATCAGGCAAGGGAAAATACCAATTTGGTAAAGGAAGACAGAATAAGATCAAGGATTTGTAACTTTAAGCTTCTAACAATAGGCAAAAAGATCTAACAGCCTTTCTAGAAAGTATTAAATAAAACAGAAAAGCAAAAAAAGTTCTGAGTGCCTTACCTAATCATAACTATCTTTAAGTGAAAACTACTTTTCTTTTAATAAAATAGAGAAGTCAAGAGAACAGACTCTAAAACTGTCCAGAAAACAGTTAACATGTTTTTAGAGGAAGGAAAGCAAGGACACAAAGATAAAAATCCTCAGAAAAAAGAAGATATTCAACATTTTAATGGCACACTTGAGACAGATCCATTAGACAGAACAAGCTTTGTCTTGTCTAAGACCCAGCCTGAGTTTGAGTAAACGTAAAATGAGAAACATCTCATATTCATCATAGGGCTTTGGGGAGTTACTCCTAGGACTGTAATGTAAAAAAAAGACAAGAGAACTTACACAACAGTCTTATAATCAGTTTAAAAGATGGATATTTTAATCAAGTGTCTGGCATTACTATAACAAGTCAGGAATACTGGTTGCTACCACGGAACAATCGGTACATATAAAGCCTGTCAAGGTGAAGTAGAAGGTCCTGATATTGGACAACGATGCTGCTAAACCTTACCTAGATGGAAACATTCTAGAGATCTAAGGAACTTAAGGGCATCACATTCATATGGCAACAATTTTTTTTAATGTTTATTCATTTTTGAGAGCGAGATCGTGTGAGCAGGGAAGGGGCAGAGAGAGAGGGAGAGAGAATCCCAAGCAGGCCCTGCACACTCAGTGCAGAGCCAGACATGGAGCTCGAACTCACAAACAGTGAGATCGTGACCTGAGGCAAAACCGCAAGTCAGACGCTTAACCAACTGAACCACCAAGGTGCCCCTTATGGCAATAATTTTATGGTCCACTCCTTTTGGTCAACAATTTGGGATTCTGAGTCATGTCATACACTACTTAATACAGTTTCCTAGGCAACTAACCAAAATCTATAATTTCTGTCCATACTACCATTTGTTTTTTGAGTTGATAGCATTTTATCCCACTCGAATGTGAATCTCTAATGACCTAGTATTTCCAAAAAATTCAGAATATCTAGGGCCAAACTTTTGACGAGGGACACTGCCCATCTGTGTGACTCTGCTAAACAGTCTTTCTTGGGATCCTCTTTTGTGGAAAGTAACAAGGACTGCACCACTTGACAAAGCAGTCTTTCTAAACTGGAAGGCTGTAGTCATTAGAAGACTTTTCTTAAACCTGGGCTGAAACTGGGCTTCGCCAATCAGCTCGTGTTCTGTCCTTGTGAGTCAAACCTCTTCTGTACCCACAGCTCTCCACAGAAATGAAGTGGCTTTCCTGTTCCATATTATACCAGAATTAATACATGCCTCACACCATCTGTGTTTTCTCTTACTTGTAGACTATAGAAATGAAACTTTTTTTGTAGGAACATTAGTAGTTCCTTAAAATAATTTCATTGATCAAAAAAAAAAAGCGAACAAAAATCATAGTGAGAAAATGACTAAAAATTAGCACTTGCTAAGGGCTTATTTTATGCCTAGGACTAATTTAACACTTAATATAACTTTGCCATTTAGTCCTCATATCACCCTGGCAAGAAGGTACTGACATTATGCATATTTTATAGAGGAGCTGGTAGAGTTAAATTAACCTGCTCAAGGGCATACAGGTAGTAAGTGATGGGGCAAGGTATGATGCCAGGCAGTCTCTGACTGCATGAGATTGGAGCAGAAGAGTCTATGCTCTCTTCACCATTATCCTCTATGCTATTCCCGTTAGTGAAACCCAATTAAAAGAGATTCTTACCAATCTCTCATTCTAGAAGAAATGACTTGTAGGAACTATAGTAAGGCAAATAAAGCAACTGCTTGAGGGCAATCTAGAAATCAGTGGGAAAATTATCTGTCTTTACTTAGTGCTTTCTAAATTCACAACTATTTATTTGTGGAAAGCACAGGAAACGTAGGAGATTAAAAATCATTTTCTATATTCAAGAATTTACACCTTACATGAGGCAAGGTGGGGGTAAGGAGAGTATTTCAGAATCTGAGTTTTTTGGGATGGGGAAGTAATTCTAGCATTCTGGTGGAGGCTTGACTTGGTAGAATTTGGATATGTTACCAAAAAAAAACCAGTTTTCAGACAATGGGGTGGGGGGCTAGGGGGGAAAAAGGGAAGGAACAGGGAATAGGTCTGCAATTATGAAGCTGTTCTGCAGAATTCAAGAGCTCCTTAAGCGGTAGTTTCTTAAGAATAGTTTCAGTAATTACCAAATTGTCCTTTTGTTCCCCCTCTGCATATTAGGACTGTGGGAGAATATTATTTCTAAATGTACTTCTTTTTATTTTTTCACCTCTATATTTCACGATGACTTCACTCTACAACAGGGCACTTATTTTCAAGTACAAACAAGAATCACATCAGATTAAATATTTTATTTATAGGCAGAGAGACCAAACACAAAATGAAAAAAAAAAAGTCTACAGTCCCAAACATATTGCTATAAGCAGCAATATGTTTGGGGCGCCTGGTTGGCTTAGTAGGTTAAGCGTCCGACTTTCGCTTAGGTCATGATCTCGCGGTTCGTGGGTTCGAGCCCCGCTTCGGGCTCTGTGCTGACTGCAAGCTCAGAGCCTGGAGCCTGTTTCAGTCTGTGACTCCCTCTCTCTCTGACCCTCCCCTGCTCACGCTGTCTCTCTCTCTCTCATTCCTAGAAATAAATAAAACATTAAAAAAAAAAACACATCAATATGTGCATTTGAAATGACTATTGTTTCAGATTTTAACTTGTACCATGAACCAATGGTGACAATCCATTGTAATTTTAATAATTTACAATATATTGTATACAGCTTTTCACTATAATGTTCCGACTTCAGTATTCTGAAACATTTTAAATATAAATTAAGAGTATTGTTATTATTTCCAAAACAACTTTAATTCTTTTGATCAAAGTAATTTCATTTATATCCATTTTTAAAGCAACAGATCAGAGAAGGCTATTTCCACTTTGTCTTAATTTGGAAGGCAATTTCATTTTTTTTCCCTTCATAGTTTATTGTCAAGTTGGTTTCCATATAGCATCCAGTGCTCATCCCAACAAGTGCCCTCCTTCATGCCCATCACCCCCCCTTCCCTCTCCCTCACCCCCATCAGCCCTCAGTTTGTTCTCAGCATTCAAGAGTCTCTCATGGTTTGCCTCCCTCCCTCTCCCCAGCTATTTTTCCCCTCCTCCTCCCCCGTGGTCCTCCATTAAGTTTCTCCTAATCCACCTATACCTGAAAACATATTGTGGGGCGCCTGGGTGGCTCAGTCAGTTAAGCGTCCGACTTAGGCTCAGGTCACGATCTCACAGTTTGTGGGTTCAAGCCCCCCATCAGGTTCTGTGATGATAGCCAACTCAGAACCTGGAGACTGTTTTGGATTCAGGGCCTCCCTCTCTCTCTGACACTCCCCTGCTCACTCTCTCTCTCTCTCAGGAAAAAAAAAATTAAAAAAAAATTAAAAAAAAAAAACATATGGTATCCGTCCTTCTCTGCCTGACTTATTTGGCTCAGCATAACACCCTCAAGTTCCATCCCTGTTGCTACAAATGGCCAGATTTCATTCTTTCTCATGGAGGGCAATGTCTCTTTGTAAAAATGTGTCTTTATAAGTTGCTGAATCAGTGAACAGAGACTTGCTAAGAGTATGAAAAATAAAAATCCACCAAACTAAACAATACAAAGAAAAACAACATTTTCAGAATGTAAAATTAAGTCTTTTAAAGGAGTTTCTCTTCTTAATCCTATTAGCCAATGAAGTTGCACCCAATTTTAAAATTCTGGTGTTCCACGATTCCAAAGTCAGAAAGATACTGCAAGCTCTATTATGTGGCTGTTGCAATGTCTATGAATGTGTGTATTTAACTAGTGTAGCACCAAAGTGTAAGGGGGAGGTCACGAGGTGAGGGGGTGGGAGATATATTTGGTTCCAAGTTACAAAGCATGTTCTCCTTCATTTCTTGGATCTTTCTCATATGATGACCTCTATTGATATTAGGCACCTGTTGCTTAATGATTCTTTAGGAAAACAAAACAAAACAAAAACTAGAAATTTACCTTGAAGTTCTAAAAGTCTAAAATCACTAGGCACTAAGCATTCCATTTGGCATTAAATGTTTACCTGCTATTCAAGTTGAACTGAATATGTTTGCCATGGAGACAAACTACTGCTAGTTTGCCTTTATCCCATCAGTGGTGAAGTTCAGTATTCAGCGAGCCTTTCATAATTTTAAAAGGAAATCTAAACAGAATCATCCTCTGCTATTTTCCCCCAAGCCTAAATTAGGGTTCCATTGTAAAGGAAGGTTGTTTGAAAATCTCAGTAATAAACAAACCGAGAGGTTATAATTTTCTTGATAGTGGAACCCTCCGTCTGCTTCTGAAAGTGGGAGGAGGGCATGCCATTCTTCTTCCCATTTATTATTCATATTTCATCACTATCTCTCATGTGTTATGGTACTTTTGAAAATGACAGAACCAGATTCAGGAGGTTAATTTATACCATGAGCTGTCACTTTTAGGAAATGCTCCCACATTTTCATGTGTGTCAGGAAGGCAATATGAGTATGTAGAGAGGGTGTGGAGAAGCACTACTTTAATAGTAGGCTGTGCATTTATTCCTCTGACTTAGCACACACTACTGAGCTCTGTGTCACAAAAAATAAAGAGCAAAAAATAGTTTGCAGTCATTTTCCCAGCTCCACAATCGATAGAAATAGAAACAGAGAAGAATCAAAAGGCTCTTGCCTGTCAAAACACACACTGGTTCATTGATTGCTAGGATCAGAGCACTAAATTGACTAAATGCTTTTGGACCTTAGAATATTTTTAATATTACTAGTGTGGTTACAAGGGTTGAATTTTGAAATGACCTTTTCTTCATAACCACCCCATCATCTTTTATTCATTCTTCAAAGCCAACAGCTTCTGTGAAATTACCCCTGAAGACTTCAGTCTACACTGATTTTTCTCTTCTCTGACTTCCACCCACTATAGTCAACATTAGACCATTAAAATGTTATGTTCTGTTTTCTTAACTTTTATGTGTTCCCACTGTTCTAATTCAAATTTTAAATTCTGAAGTAAGTCATGTTTTTGAACCCCAAGAATTACTAAGACCTCTTTGCTCCCTCCCCAGAATCCCCTGCCCCCAAGTCATGAGCTCATTAAAAGTGGTACAGAAGATTCCTCTCCCCACCCATGGCCTATTACATGATAAATATAATGTGAGTACAGTGAATTTAATTTGATTGAACAGACACCTCTATAGCACTAACTACACAATTTAACTGGCTATATTTTGTTTTTACATTAAATTTTGGTCTAATATGCCTGGTCTCATTTCTCCATCCCAAAGAGGTGCCTCTTAACGCTTTTAGAATTTCTTTTATGAATGAATCAACTCTAAGTCATACTTTTTAAGTGTTTTTCTTTCTGTGAAGAATGCCTTCACCCACTCCAGTTCTACTTGGCTCTTCAACTGCTTTCTCTGTCCATAAAGATTGAGTCTAAGATCTTTGCTTTGATTTTAACAAAGCATTATGTAAGGTAATAAAAAGCCATTCAGAAACTGACAGACAAAACTGGAGTGTTACTGTAAAAAATCACTATGGCAATGAGTTGGGGTTCTGGTGGTAGGTGCTGAGAAACCTACCCTTAGAGGCTGGAAAGAGACAGTCCACATGAAGCAGAAAAGGAATGTATGGTAACACTGTTGCTCTCAGTATCTCTGAAGGTAGATGATGGACCTAATGAGCTTGTAGCTCTCACAGAGAGTGAAAAATGGGATGTAGGTAGCATGTGTTGGTTACGTTGGGCTGTATTTGATAAGGTAGAACAAGAAACAGATGAGCTCAAAAAAAGTGGTATTATTTATAAGAAAGAAAAGAGTCAATTGCTTCCCATTCTGAAATAGCCAAAGAGCAATCTGAGAAGGACACTGAGCTAAAAATGCCTGTAACTATTCAGCCTTGGTAAGGATTAATAAGAATATGGGCATCACCCCCGTTGCTGAAATCTCTGAAGGGACCAGATTGTCTTAAAAGCAAATTAAGGTCGCAGCACTCAATATATCCTTAAAGTAGGATAAAATAACTCCGAGAAAGGAGACTAAAGAAAGATGATTTTCTTATGAAAATCTGGTAGGGTTTTCCAATAAAGTCTAATAGTCTCATATCAGCATCTAAATTGGGAGTAAGAATCATCCAGCCTACAGGACAGATATAGCACATCTAAGACACATATGCAGAAACAAACTGCAGATATAATTAGCATACAACGCTGAATGCAATCAGCTTAAATAGGAGCTATGTTTTTGAGAGGGTTATACCAGGAAAAGAATGATTTTTCAGTACTTAACACAATATTTTGGGTCCTAACACTTTGTAGGTAGTGATCAAATAAAGGTGCTCAGTTCCAAACAAGGGCATGCTTGCCGATGCCCAGTTTACAGGTGGTCCCAGAGGATAATCAGACCAGGGAGAGCCTCTAAGGTCAGAGCCAGGGACCTATGGAACAGTCAACAGGGCCCTTCTTCCAGTGAGCAGAACAAAGATCTAAGAAAAAAAATGTATACTATTCCAAGATAAGGGTTTCTTAATCAGGCTTTGGAACTGTTTCACATTAGTGATGCTGTGTGACTTCCTTTCTTCCCTTTCCAAGCAACAATGTTGACTATGCTGATCCTGTCCATCTTCCACCTGTGCATACTGTGTGAGTGTGTCTGTATGTGTGTGTATTAGATGGGGAAGAGTGAGAAGTCTGGTAACCTATCTTTTACATTTAGAGTCTCTGGATCAGTATAGGCCACATCCACATCTGATACAGAAATTATTGCACATCACTCCCTGTTATGGGTTAAATTGTGTTCCTCAAAATTCATAAGTTGAAATAAGAATGCCCCCATATACCCTGGAGTGTGACATTATTTTGGAGATGAGGTCTGTAGGGTGGCCCTAACACAATAGGACTGCTGTCCTTATAAAAAGGGAGAATTTGGAGACTGATGCATATGCAGGGTGAATGCTATGTATGGAAAGAGGCAGAGACTGGAATGATGCTCATTCAAGCCAAGGAATACCAAATTTGGCCAGAAAAATCACCAGAATCTATGTAAGAGGCATGGGATAAATTCTCTCTCATAGTTCTCAGAAGGAACCAACCTCATGAACATCTTGATCTTAGATTTCTAGCCTCCAGAACTGTGAGATCATAAATTTCTTTTGTTTAAGCTACTCAGGTTAAGTCACTTTGTCACACAAGCCTGAGCGAACTAATACACTCCATAAGGAGGAAAAAATACATCACATGGACACTAGATGAAACTTTTTGGTTGTCTCCCTTGAGGAGAGAAGTGCATTTGGGGAGAATGAATATTTTCATCTAGCAATAATTAGAAGGATAAACCAAAGTGGTGTTTGTAAAATATTCCCAACTTCCCTCTCTTCTAGACACATTGGAGGGATTACAACTGCCTGCTTCCTCTCTGGTTAGGTGGAGCCATGCCACTAGCTGTGGCCAATGAACTATAGGGAGAAGTGATGCATCCTTTCAGAGACTGGTACTTAATTGCCCAACTAAGAATCTCCCTCCCCCTCCCCAGCCAATGATTGGCAATGACTTAGATGGCAGCTGCCCCACCACCTCGTCTTAAAGGGAGGGCAATATGGACACAGATCCAAGCCAAAGCATGATGGACAACACATGATGGAGCATGAAATAAATCTTATGGTATTGAGGTTTGAGGTCTGTTTAATACTCTAGTCCTTCTCTATCCTGACTGATATTATCCTTAATTTTTTTTTAAAAAAAATCATAATACAGACTTATTTAGGAAGTCTTTCTTGGCATTGTACTCCTCTGGAATAGTGTGAAACTCTCATAGAGGAAGTGAAGCCTAGTGCACAAATAATCATTAAGAATTTCTTCTGACTCCATTAAGGTTTCTCCCTGGAACAAGTAATGAGATGGGTGCAATTCTCATAGAACAGCTCCTCTTCCACTCTGATGAATTTTTCAAATCTAAATTTATTACTAGTTTCCAACTGCACATCTCCACTTTTGTCCCATCTCTAGAAAACTATTACTTCAGTAGTCTTTACATTTTTCATCAGCTTTCCCATAATCATAAAAGGAACCAAAGAATTCTCCCCCTTCTTTTTGGCAAATAAAATGACTGGGTATTTTTAGTATACAACAAATTCCATTTCCAAAGCACATACCACAATCACAAAATTGTAAACCAAGAGCTGACATTAGAGATAACTCAGCCAAAATCATGTTTTTGTTTTTTTTTAAATGAAGAAGTCTGGAACATAAAGAAGTTATTTAAGATCTAAAATCACGGTACTAGTTAGGGGCTAAGCCAGTTAGAATCCAAGTTCACACTCTGATTCCTAGCCTTGTGGAAGCTATGCAAAAATACACACGAATGTGAATATGCTCTGATCCGAAAAATACAGAATTCAGTGACACTGTGGGAGGAGGGGGTGGACTTAATGTAGTGGATCTTCCTTCCTTAAAATCCTTCAATGACTATTACGCACTAGTTTCATTCCCAACTCCTTTGTAGGGCAAACAAGGAGGTGTCACAGTGGTTCCTATGTAACCATTCTTTTCCATCATTCCTGACCCACAGGGATCACAGGCGCTAGATGGCTGCTCCACCATGTTGACCTATTCACTGGGCTCTCAAAGCACTGTAGTTTTATGCCTCCTCTTGTAATTTTGTACCAGTTGACTCTTTAGAGTTGAAAGCAATTCCTCGGGTTCTTTGGGTAATCCTTGGGTAGTGTGGGTAGTCCTTGTTCTGCTTTCTGCTTGGTATCCTGGGAAGCTTTAATACTTTCCTCTTCTAATGCTGTTAGTAATGCTATTGTATTTACTAAAGCTGTGTTGTATCACAGGATGCCATTTCCTTATTCTTTCTCACTGTTTGGGCAACTTCATCTGGCTTAGTTCACAAATTTCCAAATGTACATCTCTAGTGTGGCCCCTTCTCATGAAATTCACAATTATATGTGCAATTGCCTCTTAGATGGTGACCACTTTAAAGTGAAACTATCTCTATGGGCCCAAAATTTGATTCATATTCTCCTTCCCCCAAAATCTGCTCCTCCTCCTCCATTTCCTATCTCAATGATTACACCATATACCTAGTTACCTCAATTAAAAAAAAAAAGATATCTCTTGCTTGTTCTTCACATATATTGATAACTATTTATCAAGTAGCTACTATGTGCCAAATATTTTGCTCAGGCACTGGGAACACAACTGTGAACAAAGCATGCCTGGGTTCAGTCCATTTACAGCTATACTCTAGGAGTGAGATAAATCAGTAAATAAAAAGTATTACAAATTATAATAAAAGGTATAAAGGAAACAGAAGGCTGTGGTAGTAAATAACAGGAATGTATGATGAGGGGAGTAGCTACTTTTTTTTTTAAAAATGTTTTATTTATTTCTAAGAGAGAGAGAGAGACAGCATGAGCAGGGGAGGTGCAGAGAGAGAGGGAGACACAGAATCCGAAGCAGGCTCGAGGCTCTGAGCTGGCTGTCAGCACAGAGCCCAACACGGGGCTCGAACCCACGAACTGAGAGATCTTGACCGGAGCCAAAGTCGGATGCTTAACCAACTGAGCCACCCAGGTGCCCCAGGGGAGTAGCTAGTTTAGAGGAGTTTGTAAAAGAAGGTGTCTTTGAGGACAAGACAGAACACATGACAGGACATCACCTTCTTGTGAATCTCTACAATCACACTTGTCCAGCTTGTCTTTATCTTTATTATCATCAGAGTGTCCTAATGTGTCTCCTGCATTATATCTATTGCTTTCAGCTCATCTCTTACCCAAGTGCTAACAGAATGACTTTGAAAAGTGTTAGTCAATCCGTCTCCTATTTACATTGCTATCAGAATCATCTTCCTCAATTACAGATATAATTATATTCATTCCCAATTCAAGGTCCTTCAAAAGCTTTAGCAAAGTATCATCTAAAAATACAATATTGTTAAAATGTCTGTATTACTCTAAGCAGTCTAAAGATTTAATACAATCTCTATCAGAAGGCCAACATTTTTTACAGAACTAGACAATCCTAAAATTTGTTTGGAACCACAAAGACCATGAATGCCAAAGCAAGCTTGAAAAAGAATAAAGCTGGAGCTATCGTGATCCCAGATTTTAAGATATACCAAAAACTACAGTATTCAAAACAGTATGGTAGTGGCACAAAAGCAGATACATAGATCAATGGAACAGAAAAGAGAGACCAGAAAAATAAGTCTGTATTTATATGGTCAGTTAGTCTAAAGCAAAGGAGGCAAGAATGTATAATGGGAAAAAAAGTCTCTTCGACAAGTGGTACTGAGAACACTGAGCATGCAAAAGAATGAAGTTGGACCTCTTTATTATACCATACACAAACTAGATTGAAAACCTAAATGAGACCTGAAACCATACCATTTCTAGAAGAAAACATAGGCAGTAGTCTCTTTGAGATTGGCTGAAGACACATTTTTTTATATATGTCTTTTCTGGCAAGGGAACAAAAGAAAACTAAAACTATTGGGACTACACCAAAATAAAAGGCTTTTGTATTGTGAGGGAAATCATCAACACAACAAAAAGTAAATATACTCAATTGGAAAATATATTTGCAAGTGACGTATTGATAAGGGATTAGAATCTGAAATACATATAGAACTTACACAACTCAGCACCAAAACCCACAAATAATCTAATCAAAAATGGGCAGAGGACTTGAATAGACATTTTTCTAAAGAGATGGCTGGCAATTACATAAAAAGATGACTCAACATCACTAATCATCAGGAAAATATAAATTAAAACCACAATCAGATATCACTTTACACCTGTCAGAAAGGGTAAAAATAAAAAAAAAAAACATGCACCCCTATATTTATTGCAGCATCATTTAAAATAGCCAAATTATGGAAATAGTTCAAGTGTCCATCAATAGATGAATGAAAGGTGTGTGTGTGTATGATGTGTGTGTGTATATATATACATACATTATATATACAATGGAATATTATTCAGCCATAAAAAAAGAATGGAATCCTATCATTTGCAACAACAGGGATAGATCTAGAGTATAAGGCTAAGCAAAGCCAGAGAAAGACAAATACCATCACTCATATGTGGAATTTAGGAAGCAAAACAANAGAGGGAAGGAGGTAAACCATGAGAGACTCTTGAATGCTGAGAAACAAACTGAGGACTGATGGGTGTGGGGGGAGGGGGGAGATGGGCATGGAGGAGGGCACTTGTGGGGATGAGCACTGGGCATTATATGGAAACCAACTTGACAATAAACTGTAAAAAATAAATAAATAAATAAATAAATAAATGAGCATGTTTACTCTATTCCAGATACTCATTTTGACTTAACGCTTTACAATGTACTGTATCCACAGAACAACCCTAACACAGTAGATATTATCTCATTTTCCAGATGAGAAAATTATGACTTCCAGCCGTTAAATGTCGTATTAAGATGACATATGTGTTCCATGGTGGAGCTGGGATCTTTATTACTTCAAAGAGCATTCTCCTAACCACCACACTGAACTGTTTTTCATTTCAGTTAGTGTGGAATTCAGCAGGACTGTACTCAAAAATTTGTAGTTCCATAAAATTCCAAGGAAATTTAATTACAATCTTTTGCTTTGACAGATGTGCAGCTTGAAGACTACTGAAGTATAGTAAACTTTACCTCAGTGGGAAAATGAAAGGTTGTAGCACTTTTAGAGGTCTTCCAAAGTTCATATGTAGAGGTAACTTCTGCTCCATCATAAATAAACTAACCTCTTTAACAGTGCCGCTGCCAGGACTTTAACAGTCCACGTGGTCAAGTGGGAGGGCCTGAGAGCCATAAGGGTTTGGAGGAGAACTTCCTCATGCACTGTATGTAATAAATCTAATTTATGGAGGGCAGGCTTGGCAGTAGAAAATGCAGTGGTATATGTGCGTTGCCCGAACCACCTTGTTTTTTTTTTTTCTTTTTTTGTCAGAAAAGTAATTCTGAAATGTTTATTTCCTGCACATTTTTAAGGCTGTTTGGAAAAGCCAGTGTTCAGAGATTAACCCTGCAGTTATTTAAATTTCTGAGACTCTTAACTTTATAACCTTCATCATGATATGGGGCTTTATTGCTAATTAAAATTAAGGTTTCACCGTTCATGCAATAACAATGAGTTTATTTTAAAGGATGGTAATTAGCAGTGGTATAAAAAATTGAACTTTTATCTTATCTGGTAAAGTGTTTTGATGGCCTCATAAATCAGACATCAAATATATCTTGGTGAAAGGTAATATAGTGCAGTGGAGTCAGAAGCAGCACTCTAGGGGTGCCTGGGTGGCTCAGTCAATTAAGCGACTGACTTCAGCTCAGGTCATGATCTCGCTGTCTGTGAGTTTGAGCTCCGCATCAGGTTCTGTGCTGACAGCTCAGAGACTGGAGCCTGCTTCAGATTCTGTGTCTCCCTCGCTCTCTTGCCCCTCCCCCAGTTATACTGTCAGAAATGAATAAATGTTAAAAAAATTTTTTTTTTAAAGCAGCAGCACTCTAGAGCCAGATCGGGTTTGAATACAACCTTACCCCTTTCTAGCTCTATGACATTTGCCAAGTCCTATAAACTGTTTAAGTCTTTCTCTTCATTTGTGAATGTGTAATGTTTTCCAGAACTCTTGAATATTAACTTCTTAAGGGACAAAATTTGTCTGTCCTGTTTTCATGGAACTGCCCCATCACTAGCATTAAGCCAATTCACAGGAAGTGCTCAAAAAAAAAAAAAAAAACTTCAGCTGAATAAATAAATTAATTTTGGTCTTCCAGAATTATTTATTAAAATAAATTATGTGAATGAAGTGCCTCACGCAGTATGTGGCAAAAAAAAAAATACGTATCCAATGAATGTTTCTTTTTCTGAAGTTAACTCAAGATATGTTTTTAATATTTTACTTCAAATTGTTTACCTTTTGGTGTAAGAAGCAGTGAGGAATTACTTACTATAGGAAAAAAATTACTACCAAAGTCAGTGAAAAGAAAAGGCATGCAGAATCTCTAGTTTAGCATGTTAGCCCAAGATAAACCAAAACCCAACTTTGTAAAGTTTAATAAAGTCAGAGACACAAGATCACCATTTTGGCTGGTAATGACTGATAGGTACTAACCAATACAATGTGGGGTAAGACATTATATATTGACATTTCTGATTTTGTATTTCATATATATATTACAAAGATAACTTCTAAGTATGAAATACATGCTTAGCAGCCACAGAAACACTAAATCACTTGCATATCTTATACATAAATGACTTGTTTGCTCAAAGAATGATTCTTTCAACAGATGCTTATTACTCTCTGCTATGGTTACAGGGTATTATATATTTTTATGTTCTTCCATGAATTTTAATATTTAACATTAACTTAAAAATCCTAAGTATGTAATCAATGCACAAAGAAAATAGAAAAACTGCAGAAGGAAAGATATTATCAATCTTTAGATCAATGTAGATTTGGTAATGGATAAAGATTTTCAAGTCTCAGAAGACTTGAATCTTTTATTTAGAGAGATTAGATTTCTATTTGGGATATTACTCAAGAGTTCTAAGCTTATAAAAATTATATTTAACATTCTAAGATAGTTTTGTAGAAGTTTAAAAATCATTCAAAAAATTTGGCTGTGTTTTGTTTATATATTTGTTAAAAAGTTAATTCTAGAATTAACCTAATAAAATACTTAAGAAGTAAGCTGAACAAGTTTATCATAAATGCGATTTCTCTTACATTCTAGATTCCTTGTTTTTAAACATTTTTCAATTCATCTTCTCTAACTGATGCAACTTCTACTGAAAACTCTTATAGGATAAAAAATTTATTGATGCCTTTCATAAATAGGAGCTCTACAATTTGGTAAATATTGTTACCATGTATGATTAGTAGGATATCAATAAGATACTTTAATGGTCAGAAACTTAAAAAATTCTCATTTCTTCAAAATATGCTTTTCCTGAATATTGGCTGAAACTCCAGGTATCCTTCAAATCAAAGCAAGGCCACACCAGAGCCAAATCATGAAGTAGAATTAAATGAAAATTCTACATGCTCAGATTTCACACGCTTCTCCCCATTCACTCATTCACTAATTCAACATTTCTTGACCAACTTCTGAGTGGCAGTCACAATGGGAGATTAAAACAAGACATAATTCCTGAATATTAGAAGTTTTAGGCTGGTGTGAAGTTTTCCATAATGCTCTATGACAAATGTATGATGGATAAAAATGTGCTATGAGAGAATGGTTAATGCTTAAATAAAGCATTGGTACCCAATGTTTCACTGCACTGAAGAATGATTTCAAGACAAAAATGGTAGGGGAGCATTTATTACGGGCAGAGAAAAGACATTTAAAAAAGCATGAAGGGTGAAATAACACAATGCCAAGGAACAGGAAACCTGATCTATATTGGGGAGAGAAGATGTTAGTAGAAAGCTAGGAGTCAATATCAGGCCTTATGTCCTTTTCCCTAGAGTTAACTAGAGGAACACAATCAAGTTTAGGTTTTAGAACAAGCATTTTTGATGTGAGTGTAGAAATAGGTTTAAAGGGCATTAGGGGCCCTTAAACATGTGCAGTTGTTCATACTGTACACTGCACAACTCAGGGGAGGGGTATGTGCCTCAATCATGGAGATTACACAATGAATGACTCTTCTTGGAGTTGTGCAATTTATTGTCTCAGTGCCTTATAACGGGGGAAGAGAAATCAGTATCTGTTGTCACCATTGTGCCCTGTCTTTTCAGTTACAGTATTCAGTACCTTTGTTTCTTGGCCCTTATACTCTCCCTCATCAAACATTCTCATTATGCTTAATTCATACTTATTAATAAATGACTCATATCAATACAAAATGTAAACTTTCACAATATACCGATCAACAAGCAAGGAGTAGTAAAGAAATATGTCTCTAACTTCAGAATGTCAGACAGGAGTGAGACAAAGATTAGCTTAGGTACGGAAATCCATTCACCATCCACTACAACTCCTTTAAGTCAATGGCAGAATACATAGGTACTCTTCACATCACCTGGGAAACTTCTTAAAAAGAAAGTTGCCTAGCTCCATCTAAAACCTTGTCAATCAGTCTCTGATAAACATCCTAGGTGTTTGGGATACTGCTAATCCCTGTAAACAACTGTTTTAAAGCTGCTCCCCAAGGAGAATTGACAATTGTACTCTATAAAGAATACAGCCTATATCTGAGTTTAAAACTTACGGTTTGCCCAGATTTGGAAATTTCCATCAAATGAATAATAACAGGACTCTTTTCTGAGGCACACTAACTTAGGAGGTTGAGATTTTAGTATCTTGACTATTAATCACTGTTCAGAAACAATCAGGGACACTCATATGAAGTTAGCTCATCTACTCTAATAGAAACCATTCTACATCACAATCATTTAAACAACTTAATAGTCAGGGACGCTATTATCTTATTTTATTTCTAGGTCAATTTGAATAGCCAGAAATGCCCTCCATATATCCAAGCAAAATCTGACTGCTCTTGAGTTCTATCCATTTGTTCAAATAGCATCATGTAGGAGAGAGGGCAAGATGGCAGAGAAGTAAGGAGNTGCCCATCCCTGCCTGAGAGGTGCTCTCCTCCCTTTTTTTTTTTTCCTTTTTTTTCTTTTTTTCCTTTTTTTTTCTTTCTTTTTTCTTTTTTTCCCTTTTTTANGGACACTTGTGGGGATGAGCACTGAGTGTTATGTGGAAGCTAATTTGACAATAAACTATTTGGGAAAAAAAAAGTAATTGAAACTCAGAATTCAATTAAAGAAAAATAAAAAATCTCAGTAAGCACACACACACACACACAAAACAAATAGCATCTTGTAGGACTACAAAGAGAAAAAAAATTCTCACTCCCCTTCAGTATCCTAATACTTCTGATGACTCAGGAAAGCACTTTTTCTTCCACACTGTCTACACATGGTGATCTTCTATGTATGTTAATCAGCTTTTCAATACCCTTCCTGAAATCTGGGATTGTGGACTCAATGCAACCCTGCAGGGGTCATGTGGCCAGTGCAGATTTTATTAGATGAATCCCTCTCTGTATGCCATTCCTAACCACTGGTAATAGAGCCCAAATACAGCCCATGTCAGAAAAGCCATGATTTGGGCTTGAAGTTAACCCAGACCTTTAAGCCTTATTTTCTATTTCTTCACTTGTTTATAAAAATCTGCGGGCACTTTCCATACCAGATATTTATTAAAAACTTAAGTGCAAAATTTTGTTTCCTCCTCTTAATTTTAATTTTATTGGTTCAGAATTTTAGCTGGAGTTTAATGAAAATATACTCTGCCGTTCACATATAAGCTTTATATCCTATTTTTAATATCAGAATATAAGTGTATATTTTTGTCTATATTAGTCATCAATAAAAATGTTAAATAGGATGGTATCTTAAGGAGTTTTACAATTCTTATTTTATTCTTTGATTCTGCTCTGCAAAACCTATTCACTATGTATGCAAATGTGACACTCTTGTAAGGTTTGGAAGAGATGAATATACTATTGGTAACTAACTCCCACATAAATAATACACTTTTAAAATAAAAATATATAAAACATCTTTGTCTTTTAAGCTGTTAAAATAACCATCCAATATTTATGTATAATCTATAGAAAGTAACACTTTCTGAAGATATTACAGGGATAGATAATAACATCCATTTCCAATTTTACATAGAGTCGGTTTTAAGAAGTTGATCTGATGACCCATTTTCTAAAATATGATTTAGGGGTACCTGGGTGGTTCCATTGGTTGAGTGTCTGACTTCAGCTCAGGTCATGATCTCATGGTTCATGAGTTTGAGTCCCATGTTGGGCTCTATGCTGACAGCTGAGTCTGGAGTCTGCTTCTGATTCTGATTCTCTCTCTCTCTCTCTCTCTCTGTAGCTCTCTCTCTCTGCCCCTCCCCTGCTCATGCTCTGTTTCTGCCTCTCACAAAAGTAAAATAAACATCAAAAAATTTAAAAAAAGATTTAAAAGAATTTTAGGTCCAGTTAACAAAGCTAATGTATTGGAAGATTATATTTAATATTAATAAAATTTCTTATATCCTTAATATCTCCTAAGAGATTATTTTAATATGGGGCATGCTTATGACTACACTCATAATTTATGTTAACCTCTTTCTGGATATGAATTAATGCATTTATCAATATGTTGGTCATATACCACCAGCTCATTCCAAATGGTGTTGAAATAGATTATTATTTGTATACATATTTAGTAATGTATTCTGCTTACATACAAAAAAACCCCTATATCTTGTTTATCTCCTTGAAAAACTAATTTTTCTATATTCCTTTCCATATTCTTTAATTCTTTTCCATACCCTCTAATTTTTTCCATATTCTATACATTCCCATTGTCAAGTATAGTGAAATAAATTTAACTAATTACATATCTTTTAATGAGAAAAATGTACACAACTGGTGAGCATATGGTTTTTGTACATTATTCACTACACTTTGCTGCATGTTTGAATAATACAAGAAAAGGGAGGAAGTCTTCAACTATTTGATATTTAATGTAACATAGCATCTCCTATATGCTATCTATGCACTTAATATGGATAATACGCTGTTCATTCTGGGAAAATTGTTTATTTCCTATACTGCATCTCCCAATGAAAACTTTCATGACCACTAGTGCATAAAATGATGAAAACAGAACTTCTCAGAAACATTTATAAGTCAGACATTACATTACTTATATTCCCATTTTTCTTTATTAGTATTTGGTAAATATTTACTTCAGGTAAAAATAGTTAATATTTTAAAGTAGCTATTAATGTCCATAAAACACTCAGAAGAACGCTTAACAATAAGTGAGAGTTGTCATTTTTATTAAAAGTAAATCAAGGGATGCCTGAGTGGCTCAGTAGGTGAAGCATCTGACTCTTGATTTTGGCTCAGTCCCCACATCAGGCCCCATCCCATGCCTTGGCATGGAATCTGTTTGAGATTCTCTCTCCCTCTCTCTCTGCCCCTTCTCTTGCTTGTAGGTGGGCGTGAGCATGCACTGTCCCCGATTCTTAAAAAGGATAGTAAATCGAAATGCTTTTCCATAAATTCTGTAAGAATTTATCAAGAGGAGGGGCGCCTGGGTGGCTTAGTCATTTAAGCGTCCGACTTTCGCTTAGGTCATGATCTCGCGGTTTGTGGGTTCGAGCCCTGCGTCGGGCTCTGTGCTGACTGCCAGCTCAGAGCCTGGAGACTGTTTCAGAGTCTGTGACTCCCTCTCTCTCTGGCCCTCCCCTGCTCACACTGTCTCTCTCTCCCTCTCTCCTGGAAATAAATAAAACATTAAAAAAATTTTTTTAAAAAGAATTTATTAAGAGGAAATAACATCCTTAATAAAATGAAATGTTTCCCTTTCATGTAGAGGCACAGAAACTAGTTGAATTCTAATGGAATACATTATGTAATCTTAGTGATGCACTTGAACACATAATGTTAAAGAAAATACTACTATTTCTCTTCTCAAGCTTGCACTGATTTAGTGGCAATGCACATTACAATAATGATGATTAAAAAAAATAAATGCTTTTTAAGGAAATTTTAGTTTGGTATGATTATTTATCATGTGAAGTTAAAATAATGCACTTTCCTCTCCTGTCTTTTTCCATAAACAAAAGCCACAGTGCCAAGATAAAAACATAAGAAAGAGTAAAATTATATATTTTTCTTCTTTTTGAACAGAAATAGCAATGCCAAGTTCAGTTTGTTCCACTGGTTTTAAGCCAAATAAGTAACAAAAAAATAATGAAAAGCCTGGTCGTATCATGTGTCACAAGATTCTATTAAAGTCCTTATGTAAATTTCAGATCTCTGCGCTGCATGAGACACGGCCACTCCTGTGCTCAAAAAGTCCATGTCATGAGAACAAAGGAAGTGGGGGGAAGGGAGGGAGAGGTCACAGGGGCCTGGAGAATCAGAGGAACTGTTCCAATATGGAAAAGTACATATTTAAATTCTATCTTCTCCTTAATTAATATCAATACCACTTTCCCTCAGATCACAATGTCAGTTTACATTTCAAGTAATCAAATACCATTCTACAGTATGGCATCAGAGACAGTAAAATGAGGGAATCTCAACTTACCTGTAAGCTTTGAAAGAAGAGAAATCGGAAGGCAAAGGAATAGCATAAATAAAAGGCTTTCTGGCCTTATTATTTTACGCTTTAGAAATGATCTCAATAAATCCTAGGGGGTTGCTCTATTTTATTGTGGATTAATAGAAATTTCTTTAAAACACACTGGTTCAACAAAACTGACTAAATTAAACTCTAAGTTATTAAATTCCAACATGTTTCCATTTATCTTAGAAATATTCATTAAGAATCTACTGTTTAGGGTATGGAGTTGCCATAATCAGCATAAAATAAAACTGATTGCTGGGATGATACTATAGTACTTACCAAACCTTATTTAAAGTCATGCTGTATTTCTACATCAAAATGAAAACAGGGGCACCTGCACGGCTCAGTCGGTTGAGCATCTGACTTTGCCTTGGGTTATGATCTCACAGTTTGTGAGCTTGGGCCCCGTGTCGGGCTCTGTGCTGACTGCCAGCTCAGAGCCTGGAGGCTGTTTCAGATTCTTTGTCTCCCTCTCTCTCTAACCTTTCCCTGCTCACACTGTCTGTCTGTCTTTCTCTCTCTCTCTCTCTCAGAAATAAATAAAACATTAAAAAATTAAAAACAAAATGAAAACAAAATTACACTAGGATTAGTTTTCACAAGTTTGACTTGGTGCATTGGAATATTTTTTAAGAACCATAGAGGCATAAAAACACAACAAATGTGTATTACACTGAGACATTCGTCAAGTACCAAAGAAATGTCAATAAGTTATTGATGTGAGTCACTATAATCCTGACTAGTAAAAATGGGTTTAAGACATGCGAACCCCATCCCCCCCACTGCCCCAAATCATGATGCCCAGGATCCAAGAAAGGGCTTTTATGCCATGTTTTATGCATGTTAACCTTCTCAACATGGCTGCAATTGTCATGTCCTTACCTCACTTCATGAAATGACCTATCCTCTATTGACTAATACTTTTTTCCCTTGGGTCTCTTTTGCATCAATTTTGATAGACAACTTCTTTCCATTCTTTTGATTTCAATCCTTGGAAAACTAGAGCTTTAAATCTGTTTGTACTTCTTTATCTTCCTACTGATCACATTAACTTTTGAAATTTCCATTCCATCTGTTTGTCTCACCCACAATCTCCTTCTGAAAGTTTTTCTCCTAAACTTTTTTTTTAATTGCTCATTTAAGTGTGTATCACTGATGGTATGTAAACAACTTTCTGTACAGTTGGGGTTAAAATGATTTGAAAAGAAAACAGCATGGTTACAAAATTCTAAAATGGAAATAGTTGTAGAGATCCAAGTGTGAACTGTCACCCAGAAATATTTAACCATACAGCCAGAGAATTCAGCAAGCAAACTATTTTGATTCAAGTTTGATAACCTGCAGATTACCAATGAGAACAAGCTTTAACTAGTAACATGAAGAGTTTCCTGGAAATGGGTCATTGCACAAGGCATCACCACAAAAACAAACACAAAAAATGAAAAAAACAAAAAAAACAAAAAAAACCCCTCAAGGTTGATCTGGAAAATCAACCTTGACAAGAAGCTTCATTTTTTTGTGAAGTTTGAGAAATTTCAGTTCACTAATATCTCTAATGTTGTGCCAGGATTTTGCCTTGTAATTATTAGTCTCAGTTCCTTAGATTTACTTAATTTTACACAATGGCTGCATTCTACACAAAATGGGACAATCACTTAAATTGAGAACAGAACTGCTAAGCAACCTTCCTTCTCCAATGTAAAATGTTATTTAAAAAATCAGTAGCTTTGATGACAATACAAAATGATGTGGGGGAAGCTCTTAAATAAGCTTTTAGTTCATCCCCTAGGAAGGAAGCAAAGAAAAATTCCTATACATGAGTAAGTGTGTTATGTTTTAGAAATGCGTATTTTTGCCTATAACCTAGATTTTCATTACCAAGAAATTAAATAAAATACTGTCTCCAAATGTCTACCAATTATACAAAGAAGATTCTAAAAAACCTGCATCTTGGTTTTTTTTTGTTGGTGTTGTTGTTAGTATACCTAAACAGATGTCCATGTTCATTTTAAAAGATCAAACATTTCTTGCAGCCACTTCTTATTTCTGTTGCTTTAATTCACCCTTCTAGTTAACTGGCTTTCTAATTCTCATATGACCTTCACTTCACCTCACCTTCACCGATTGCTCTACCTAATGGTTTGTTCAAGTCAATATATCCTAGCCTTGGATTTTTGTCTCCCATGAAAATCTAATGATGCTCAGCTCAATCTTTTTTCATCAGCTTTATCTATGAGTAAAAATTTTAAAAGTCAATCCCCAAAGCTTTCCTTGTAGAGGAAAGCTCCATAATGAATGAACAACAAGATCTTACTCTATGCCAGAGATTACATAAAATCACCCAGCATGCAATAAAAATTACTTCCCTCTGACAAGTATTTTAATGCAAAGACAAAACTAACAATTCTCCAGATAGCCTACCTTTCTTCTGTTTTTCCTACCAGTGGAAAGTATTAATATTGTTTCTATTTTCTTCAAAGCACACTTTTATACACTTACTACATTTGACTGTTGCTTAAGCTATTTACAGCTCCTTTAGATAAACATGTGTCATCTCTGGCTGCTTATTTCATTTTTTTGTTGTGATCCATATAATGGACCACAAGCCTCTGATTGGGCAAATACAAGCATAAGGCAGTAGACAGGTCATGTGAATGTTGTTCACAGTCCCCAAATAAGAGGTTCACTCAATAATTATTAAGCAACAGTTCTACTGATCTATAAACATAGAGAGAGGAGAGCATAAATGCCACTGGCAATTTCCCCTTTTATTTCTGTGGACTTATTTAATTCCTGTTCATCAATCGATGCCTTTTTAAAGACCAGGGACCTTGATAAAGAGTGATTTACTCAAGGTCATCTATCAGTTCACCAGAAACACACGTTCTGTGCAATCACTGCATAGACAGAGCTGCGTTCTCTTTGAGGCTGTTCCTCTGAATCACCTGGATGCTTAAGTGTGTAAAGAGTGCATTTTCTCCTCCTAGTTTTCTAGGAATAATTCTACTGTGAGTAACTACCTTATAACAAAATGAACATGCTCTTTAAAATTGCTTAGTAGACTCAAAGATGGAACCTGAAAGCTCAAAATCTACACCTAAGAAGTATTTTCCTGTTTTCCTATATGAAATATCAACATTCATTAGTAGATATTTATTTATTATCTTTATGTGTATAGCAAAGATATTATGCTGTAATCCCAGTGGTTCTCAACCAGAGGCAATTTTGCCTCCCAGGGGGCACTTGACCATGTCTGGTCACAGGTTTCATTAAAATATGAATAGTGGGTAGCCTCTTCTAGGGAGTTTGCTACTGGCTTTTACTAGGGAGAGACCAGAGATGCTGGAGAAGTAATAAACCCCTGGGTTCAACTGTTAAAGAGAAACACCATTTCCCTTTCTCTGAACGAAGATAAAGAGAAACATCTATGTGTACTCTTTGGATGTAAACATCAGGACAAATTTTTAAGACTGTAGCTTACATTTGTCAATGTAAATTAAAGACATAACAGTAAAATAAAACTAGATAAAAGCAATTTCACAGAATGTGGGGGAGAGATTGTCCAAAAGTTTAAAGATCTGAATAATGGCTAAAATTTAAGACACTTAGAGAAGGATTTAATGGACAGTTTTGTTTTCTAGATGTACCAAAAAGTTCTGATTTGACAAAAACAAGTATAAGGCAGTGTACATGTCATGTAGATGATGTCTATAACCCCCAAGTAAGAGGGGTCATTCATTAAGTATTAAACAATCAGGTCCTGTCATGCTGCTATTGTATGAGACGACGAGGCCATTCCTAAAACGCATAGGGCCCAGGCAAATATTTGGCATTTTGGCCCATATAAACAAAACTCAAATTTTACAACATGACAACCAAAAAACTTCCTTTGGAGAGTTGCCAAAAAACGATAATAATTATTAGATAAATACATGGTATGGCAATGAGAAAGAATGAAATCTGGCCACGTGTAGCAACATGGATGGAACTTGAGGGTGTTATGCTGAGCGAAATAAGTCAGGCAGAGAAGGACAAATATCATATGTTTGCACGTATAGGAGGATTAGGAGGAATTTAACAGAGGACCATGGGGAAGAAGAAGGGGAAAAATAGTTGGGGAGAGGGAGGGAGGCAAACCATGGGAGACTCTTGAATGCTGAGAACAAACTGAGGGCTGATCACGGTGAGGGGGTAAGGGTGGTGATGGGCATGGAGGAGGGCACTTGTGGGGATGAGCACTGGGTATAATATGGAAACCAACTTGACTATAAACTTTTTTTAAAAAAAGATAAGTACATGGTAAAGTAAAGAAGGAGAAGGAAGTACTAGTGAAAAACACTACGCCTGCAGAAAAAGTAACACTGAGTGAAGCTAGCTTCACTTAGGGTATGAATTATTCCTTGGTAATTCATCAGGAGTTTGGGCAATGTAATAATGAACTCTCAATCTGCTCACATTAATCCTTTGGAAAAAATTCCTGAAAAATCTGGATGGTTGTTTTGCTAAATTCATTAAAAGGAATTAACTTTAATAAATTTATATGGCATTATTCCAGGTAAGACTGGACAGCATTTAAATTACTCTCTTAACAAAAGCAAATTATTTAATCTAGAAAAGAATTGTTTTGCCCTGAATTAGATTCCTAGGATGGAAATGCTTAGGTTTATCAACCTGAATAGCTGTCATTAACATATCATTCTCTTGAACACCTGACTGGACAGGATACTCAAATATAATAACTTGCCATCAAAATCCATCCTTAAGACTTAAAATGTTACTGCAAAAGCTAATTTATCTATGTACGTGCTTCTTATATTAGAAGTTTCATTGTTTGGAGTTTCTTATAGGTGAGAGACACTTAAAGCCATGCTACTAAATGAGACACAGATAATTTATTTTCTTACTTTTAATACTTATTTTTAAAATTTTTATTCAGTTTAAACTAAAAACCAAAACCAGTTCGCCCATTTCTATCTCCTACCCTCTACCTCTTGCAACCCACAACCCATTCTCTGTATGTAATAATTCCTTTTTTAAGATTTCACATTGAAGACAGACCATATAGTATTGTCTTTCTCTGTCTTATTTCACATAGATAATGCCCTAGAGGTCCATTCACATTGTCGCAAATCCTAAGATTCTGTTCTTCTTTCTGGCTGAATAATATTCCACAAGTATGTGGGGGTATGTGTCCATAATACATATAATAATTTCTTTATCCATTCCCCTATCAATGTACACTTAGGTTGTTTCCATGTCTTGGCCATTGTAAACAGTGTTACAGTGAAGGTGGCATGCAGTTATCTTTTCAAATTGGCATTTAAGTTTCTTTGGAAAAATACCCAGAGGTGGAATTGCTGAATCATATGGCAGTATTATTTTTAATTTTTTGAGGAAACCCTCTACTGTTCTCCACAGTGGTGCACCAATTTACATTCTTAACAACAATGGATAAGAGTTCTCTTTACCCCACATGCTCACCAACACTTTGGTATTTCTCATCTTTTTGATAATATTTATTCTGACAGGTGTGAAGTGATAACTTGTGGTTTTGATGTGCATTTCTCTTATGATTAATGATGTTGAGCATCCCTGTTGGCCATCTGTATACCTTCTTCGGAAACATGTCTATTCAGATACTCTGCCCATTTTTTTAAATGAAATTACAATTTTGCTATTGAGTTGTAGGAGTTCTGTATGTGTTTTGGATATCAACCCTTTGTCAGATATATGACCTAATGATTATTTTTTCTTAATCAGTGGGTTGCTTTTTCATTTTGTTGGCACTTAGAAGATCTTCAGTTTGATGTTAACTTTTGCTTTTGTTGCTTTTGCTTTGGGTGTCAGATTAAAAAAAATACTGCCAATACCAATGTCGAGGTACTTACTGCCTCTGTTCTTAACTAGGAGTTTTATGGTTTCAGGTCTTATATTCAGATTCCACCCATTTATTTTTTTGTGGATGGTGTAAGACAGTAATGCAGTGTCATTCTTTTGCTTGTGGCTATCCAATTTTCCCAACATCATTTATTAAAGAGAGGCTTTAACAATTTAATAATCTTTCACCCACTGTATATTGTTGGCTCTTTTGCCATAAATTGACCATACATATAGGTTTATTTCTGGGCTCTCCATTCTGTTTCATTGACCCATATCTCTGTTTTTATGCCAAACCATACTGATTTAATTACAGTAGGTTCAGGAGTTTTGTAATACAGTTTGAAATCACGGAGCATGATGCCTCCAACTTTGTCCTTTCTCAAGATTGCTTTGGCTATTTAGTTGTTGGTGTGTTGGGGTGTGTGTGTGTGTGTGTGTGTGTGTGTGTGTGTGTGTGTGTGTTGTTCCATGAAAATTTTAGGATTATTCTAATTCTGGGAGAATGCCATTAGAATTTTGATATGGACTACACTGAATCTGTAGATTGGTTTGGGCAGTATGAATATTTTAACAATATTAATTCTTTGAACCCATGAGCACAGACTATCTTTTCATTTATTTATGTCTTTAATTTCTTTCATTAATGCCTTATAGTTTTCAATAGACAAGTCTTTTGCTTCCTTTATTAAATTAATTCTTAGGTATTTTATCTTTTTAAATGTTTTTTTAATGTTTTATTTATTTTTGAGAGAGAGAGAGAGAACAGGGGAGGGTCAGAGAGAGAGGGAGGCACAGAATCCAAAGCAGGCTCCAGGCTCTGAGCGGTCAGCACAGAGCCCGATGCGGAGCTCAAACCCACGAATCTTAACCGACGGAGCCACCCAGATGTCCCCTATTTTATCCTTTTTGATACAATTTTAAGTGAGATTGTTTTCTTAATTTCTCTTTCTGGTAGTTCATTATTAGCGTGAAGAAACTTAACAGATTTTTGTGTGTTAAGTTTGTATCCTGCAACTTTACTGAAGCCACTTATTAGTTCTAACAGTTTTTAATGGAGTCTTCAAGGTTTTCCATATGTAATATCAAGACATCTGCAAATAGTTGACAATTTTAGTTCTTCTTTTCAAATTGGACGCCTTGGGTGTTTTTGTCGTTGTTTTGTTTCATTTTTTCTTTCCTTTTGCCTCATCACTCTGGCTAAGATTTCCAATACTATGTTGGATAAAGTTGGTTAAGAGTGAACATCTATTCCTGATCTTACAAGAAAAGTCTTCATTTTTTCACTGTTGAATATGATATTAGCTATGGGCTTGTCATGTATGGCCTTTAATTAAGATACATTCCTTCTATATGTACTTTGTTGGGAGTTTTAATCATAAATGGCTGCTGAATTCTATCACTTTATCTATACATACTGAGATGACTATATGATTTTTATCCTTCACCTTGTTAATATGATATATCACATTGATGGATTTGTGAATGTTGGACCATCATTGCATCCCTAGAATAAATTCCATTTAATTACAGTGGATGATCCTTTTAATGTATTGTTAATTTTGATTTTCTAATATAGTGTTAAGAATTTTCACATCTATGTTCATTAGATCTATTGCCCTGTGGTTTTCTTTTTGTGTGTCATCCTTGTCTGATTTTGGTATCAGGATAATGCAGAGCTCAAAAAATTTGTTTGAAAGAGTTTCTCCTCTTTTATCTTTTTAAAAGAGTTTAAGAAGGAATCTTATTAATTCTTGCTTGAATATTTGGTAGAATTCACCAGTGAAACCATCTGGTCTTAGACTTTTGATTGTTGGAACTTTTTGATTACTGACTCAATCTCCCTACTAGTCATTGGTCCATTCAGATTTTCTATTTCATCATGATTCAGCCTTGGTAGGTTGTATGCTTACAGGAATGTATCCATTCCTTTTGGGCTGTCCAATTACTGGCATATAATTGCTCATATTAGTCTCTTACGGTCCTTTGTATTTCTGTGGTATTGGTTATAAAATCAGAGTTATTTATTTGTGTCCTCTCTCTTTTCTTGGTGAGTCTAATTAAAGGTTTATCAATTTTATCTTTTCAAAAAACCAGCTTTTAATTTTCTTTTTAGTCTCTATTTCATTTATTTATTCTCTAATCTCTGTCATTTCCTTCCTTCTACTATCCTTGGGGTTCATTTCTTTTTCTTTAGTTCCTTGAGATATAAAGTTAGATTGTTTGAGACTTTTCTTGTTTCTTGAGGTAGACTATCTTTATGAACTTTCCTCTTACATGATTGTTTGAGACTTTCCTTGTTTTTTGACGTAGACTCTATCTTTATGAATTTTCCTCTTAAAACTACTTCTGCTGTACCCATAAATTTTGGTATGTTACATATCCATTTTTGTTTCATTTTTAAGCATACCAATAGCTTAGTGTATATGATAACTTATTTTTCCATCAGAATATTCAGCTGTGTTCTTCTAGTATACATACAGTACTTCACTCATTTAGGGACATACAAACCAGAATTTCATTGTCTACAAAACTAAGTAAATCATACAGAAAGGTTTTTCTTCAATAAGTAGTCTTAAGTCTATTTGATAAAGCCTGACTGGTACTCTTAAGTCATCAATAATATACTAAACAACTAAAGAACCTGCTAGTCTCTAACTATTGGTAAATAAAAGCCTGCTTGTTTCTAGTATATTAAATTCTTAGCAAGCTCAACAAATTCACAAATTGAAGTAATCTTTTCCCACAAGGCTCCTTGGAATCCACTCCTTGCATTTTTAACTTTTCCAAAGGAGAGCGATTTTCTATTGCCCTTCTTCACTTCCCACTGGAAAACTTTTCTTCAAGAATTTAAATAAAAATAAAAAACTAATTGCCTTCTGAGAATTTCAGCCCTGGCTTCATTTGGTATTACTGGGAATGCTGCCAGAGGAAAGAGTTCTGCATGTAGTTGGAAGTTAATCGTTTAGCATATTCCCTAATTTGGATGATCTACTATTCGAGAATATATACTTAAAAAACATGGCGGAGGAGGAAAAGAAGGAGGGGAAGGAGGAAGAGGGCTGGGGGAGTGGGGAGGAAGAGAAGAGGAGAAGGGAGGTTAGGAACAAGAGAAGAAGGGGAGGAGAGGGAGGGATAAGAGGCAGAGGGAGAGAAGGGGAAGAAGAAGAGGAAGGGGATGGAGAGGAAGAAAAGGGAGAGGGGGAAAGGGAGGAAGAGGAAGAAACTGTTAGAAAGCTGTGAGTGAGCTCATAAATTATGTCACAAAATTATTGCAATAAATCAATTCGAACTAAATTATTGCTGAGTCTGAAAAGTCATATGCAATTAAGTAGTACAATTAAGAATTAAATTTTTCCATATGATAAATATTTGAAGGGTACACTTTCTTATTATCTGTAATAGTGCACACATGATACAATTTGGAGGCCCACATCAAATTTGAGAAAATCTTTTACTTAGTAATAAGCACATGGTGGGGGTTGGATCCAGGATAAGCTTGACTCTATCTTCATAATGATTAATGCTCTCAACACTTGCTGAGGGGCACCTGGGCAGTTCAGTCGGTTAAACATCTGTCTTCTGCTCAGGTCATGATCTCAGGGTTCACGAGTTGGAGCCCCACACATCAGACTCTATGCTGACAAACTGGAGCCTGGAGCCTGGTTCGGGTTCTGTGTCTCCCTCTCTGACTGCCCCTCCCCTGCTCACACACAAACTCTTTCTCAAAAAATAATAAAAATATATTAAAAAACACTAGCTGATTATTTTTTATCCTCTAGCTAAGACTGACTTTAGGTAAAACTGTATGCTTCCTGAAGACCAAAGCTGTTCAGTTCATTTTTGACCCTTTAAAAGGCTTAAAGAAAGTGCCTGAGTTTTTTTTTGAATCAACATTAAAGGGGTGAAAATTTGTCACATAGGCTGCCCACTCACAGAAAATGCCTCTGGTTTTACTAGGCATTTCTTGATTCTCAAACATCAAGCCAGTCCCCTTTTTTAGACACCCAAAACAAGTACATTCCACCTATTTTTCTGCCATTCAAGATGTCCCACTATTAGTCATCAATGTTTTGCACCCTTTGTCTACCAAGAAAATTAAAGTCATTAGGCTCACAGTATTTCTTTTACTTTGTACTATCTGTCTCTTTTTCTTACCCTTGTTCTGGTATAGTTGCCTCTACTTTCTTCCCAAAGCATCTTCATTTGTGCTTTTTGGTGACTCTATCCATAGCTCATTTGAAAACATGGTCAGTTTTCTGACTAAAATATGAATGGTGGGGTTTGGTGAGGGGACTGATGGCATGTAAAAAAGCACATAAACATGTGCCAAAAGGACCACTTTAGAAGAACATACACTTCTTTCCTGAACCACACCATTTTTTCAGTCCCTAAACAGGCCAGTGTCAAGAATTTTCAGTGTTTTCTTCTCTACACTGATTCTTTTTTTGTTGCTATTAATTACTGTTGAGACACACATCTCACTTTAGCATGAAAAGAAATTTCACTCACTTCTGCTACCATCTCTCTTCTAAAACAAAACCCTTCCAAGAGAATATTCTACTATCTTATACTATTCATTTAATTTCTATATTCTGCTTTCTATCACTTCTTGATTGAAACAGCATTCTCAAAGTTCACTACTGTCCTGCTAATCACTATATTGAAAGGCATTTCCTTTTTTTTTTTTTTTTGAAACTTTGTTTATTGTCTCAACCTTCTTTCTAGTGTAAATTGATAGTATGCTGCTTTCGATTCTGCATCATTTCTCTTTCAAATGGTCTCCTAGAAAGAATATGGGCATGCTTGAATTCTCTCCCCAGACTTCTCCCATCCGTTCCAATTAGCCTTTCCCAAGAATTAGTCTTTCTTCCATTTTTCCCTTTTAATATTCTTCCTCTGGTATCTATGTCTGATGTAGTTCAATTATCACATGTATGATTAGCATTCTCCATTGATTACAGAGCTCTAATCTGGTTACAGAGCACCAGAATGGTACTTCAAGTGGTTGTCTGAAATTTCCTTGTGGAATGGTCACTGTCAGTTCTCACTTAACATTGCAAACACCAAACATCATCTTCTCTGTCAATTGGGCTGTGTGATGGTGCTCATTTCTCAAGTACTGGATTTCAACATCTAGACCCATCTTACTTCTTCCTCATGTTTAATCAATAATGCATGACATTCTCTGAATAATTCCCTTGCTATAGTTCCTGCAACAGTCCCTAACCAATAAATGTTTACAAAGCAGTTGTAAAGAAAATTCATATATATCCAAACATGTCCTACTTTCTGCCAGTTCAGACTCTTACTCAAGCTTTTTCCTCTCCTCCCTTTGCACTTCTAAGACCTTATCCAGTGTTGAAAGTTCACGTCCGCTATCAGCTATAAGGCTTAGTTCTACTAGGGATAAATACTCTGTCCCACCTAAACCCCTTCACATTTTGTTTATATATTTACTTTTACACTTACCAGACTGCCTTATATGCAAATTATATATTAAAATATTGTTCTATTTCCAAATATAACTTGTGAGCTCTTTGAACACAGTAACTTTGTCAACTTAGTTTTTCCTGAGACATAGAACCGCCACAGTGTTTATACATAGCAAATATTTAAAAACTTACTGTCTCCAATTTAATGAAATTGAGATGGAGTTTGAGTATTAGTAAATTATCAAGAAATCTGTATTCAGATGCAGACTGCCAGAAATTCCTTTGAGATGGCTAAAAGGCTTTTGACATATTATCCCAAGAAATAATAGCAAGATAAGGGATCAATGATTTTAAACATAAATACAGTATCTTTCCCCCCAATAGTGAGCAATGAAAATTAGATAAGAAATTATTACCTAATACTTAATTTGTTTATCTGAAATCTCCAAAGAATAACATTTTATGTTATAGTTACTGTGTTCAGTTTGGAGTGTGTATTTTTGCTTTTCACCTTGACAATTGTTAGCTGAATTGATGCGTCAAAGGGAGACAAAGGAATACATATTTAGAATACTTATTTAGCTAGTTGAAAGGTCTAAGACTGACCTTCATGTTGATAATGGTAGTTCATGTAAGAATGTTCAAATACCTTTGCTTTTCAGAACCATCTCGAGCTTTCAAATATGATAAAACTTTATTTATAAAAATATTTTGTGTGTATGGAATTTTGAAGTTTCCTAGCTACATGCAGTGTCCGGAATTTAAAAATTTTTTCACTCTGAGTTCTTCATGTTTAAATTTAACACAAGCAATATTGTGCTTTTATGACTTTTTTTTTCTAATTTATAATAACAGAATGACCAATCCAAACCTGAAGATATATTCTATCCAATAGGTCATACAGGTTCCAAATGGCAAGACTTCATTCTTTTTTATCCCTGAGTAATATTTCAGTGTGTGTGTGTGTGTGTGTGTGTGTGTGTGTGTGTGTGTGTGTGTGTATGTGTGTATCATATTCTCTTTATCCATTCATCAGTCAATGAATGATATGGATGGAGCTAGAGAGTATTATGCTAAATGAAGTCAGAGAAAGAAAAATACTATATGATTTCATTCATATGTGGAATTTAAGAAACAAATAAGCAAAACGGGGAAAAAAGAGAAACAAACCAAGAAAGAGACTCTTAATGATAGAGAACAAACAGATGGTTACCAGTGGGGAAATGGGTAGGTATAGGAGTTGAATAGGTGATGGGGATTAGGGAGTACACTTGTTGTGAAGAGAACCAGGTGTTATATGGAAGTGCTATATCACTATATTGTACACTTGAAACTAATATTATACTGTATGTTAACAAAATGAAATTTAAATAAAACCCAAATTGGTCATATGAGAAGTAAATAATACAAATTTTAAACAAACGTATCACTACATTACTCTAAAGGGGCATGTCAGCATGAAGTCACTTGCCATGTTTTGAATGTCAAAATGTTTTTGGTGGAAATTATCAGAAACTGTTGAATTTCTTATTTGTGCTCATCTTTACTTTTTAATTGATTTGGAATCACAAAGCATTTACCACACAGTCGTCATTTCATTACCAATCTTGCAGCAAATTCGGATTTAAAACATTACAGATGTGTACAGATGGAGAGCTGACAGAGAAAATGGAGAAGGGGAAGTAAGAGTGAAGGAAAGCAGGGCATAAATTCTTTGGGGTAACTGATTTAATTGGCCTGGCTTATATTATTTACTAATCAAGTTGATAATGGACAAAAATAAAACCACAGCTATTAAAATCTCAGTAAAAACAACTGATTGACTGCATTTTATTTTCCCATGACCTAAATTAAATAGCTACCATGCCAACTTGATGACAGTGCAGGTCCACATCAGCTTTGTAAAACACTGGGGAGAATCTCACATTTCACAATGAACTTTCATATACAGTACTGCACATTCAACTTTCTTTTAGCCATATTTTTTAGTGGCAAATAGAAAGTGTGAGCAGGAAAGGTAAAAATTCTCCAGCCACTTAATTTTTTTTGGCCTGTCTACAGTCAGCTAAACACACAGGCTGCTAGGAGATAAATGATTTTCATATTTCTTCACAAAATACCCTAGGAGGAGAGAAAAGTTTCTTAGTATAAAACTTAGTCCTGATTCTGTCAGGCAAAGTAATTATGGAAGCAAAACAAATCCACATTGTCTAATTAGGTCATTAAAAAGCATAAATGCGTCATGGAAGCTTTTCCCCTTGCCTAAGACATAAAGTAAGACAATGAAAACAATCTGGTAATATAGAAAGGTTCAGAATTTGTTTCTTTTCAAAAATAATAGGTCCTTTCATCTTTCAATTTCCCTAAGACGAAGACAGTTAATTTAGAGACAAAATCTGTAATTAGTTCAGGGTTTACTTTGATTATGTTTCAAAATATTTAACCAAAAACAGGAAGATAGAGAAAGAAAGAAAATACATTGAAAAATTATCAAAGGAAGTGAATAAAAGCAAAAGAGTGGGTTGCTGATCAAAATGCATTGTGCAGAGACAAGATGAATATAAAATCTACATTCATATAAACACAACCAATCTGGGATACCAGAAAGCTCTCAGGAAGAATACACAGGCATCTGCCTTTGGGATTTGAAACCAGACTTTAATCACAGCTAACTTAAATAAAAACAAATGGCATGATTATTTGCCTCTTCCTCTCTCTACTTGTTATTTCTTGAGTTTTAGAAGATTTGTGGCTCAAAATGTTAAGAAATAAAATGCAAAAAAAAAAAAAAAAAAAAGGAAAACAAACTTACCTGCGATCCTCTTGGCCCTCGTTTGTGATCCCATTCTGAATGCCCCATGAGCTGTAACATAATATAATATTTACCGTAAATTCAATGATGCTTATTTTATACGGCAAAAATGTGTACTCTTTTTTCTAAAGGATAATTAAGTTTTCGAAATCTAAGTTTTAATAATGTATTATTAAATAGCTGTAATTAATAAATTAACATACCTAAAGTCATAATAATTTCTTTGATAGCTAGTATTTCAACTGGTAGTTGTCTGGAAAATATCTTAATATTACTGTGTGATAGAAAGAATCTGCTAATACATAGCTTTATGGTTCTTTGTCAGAGTGTCCTAGAGAGATGTTAACCCAGGTTAAGCTTTTTAAGTTTGTAAGCCATTAAGTTTCTAGTTTATTTTTTTTTTTAATGTTTTATTTATTTCTAGGAGAGAGAGAGACAGCGTGAACAGGGGAGGGTCAGAGAGAGAGGGAGTCACAGCCCGAAACAGGCTCCAGGCTCTGAGCTGGCAGTGAGCACAGAGCCCGACGCGGGGCTCGAACCCTCGAACCGCGAGATCATGACCTAAGCGAAAGTCGGATGCTCAACCGACTAAGCCACCCAGGCGCCCCAGTTTCTAGTTTATTAACAAAATATCCTAAATAAATCACTAGTATACCTTAGTTTACGGTCATGCATGACAAAAATGAGAAGGCCAAAATATTTCCATTATTTTTAATTGTTTTAATGATATCACAAAACATGAGAATTCTAAAGAGTAAAATGATGTACTGTGAAAAACGTCCCCAAGGTCACAAAATGTAAGTTTATATGAAAAGAGACACTATAAGACATTACCAAGTTAGTCCCATAGTTGTAATAGCCCTGAACTACTCTACTTACAAAGCATGATATTTATTTCTTGAAAGTAACATTCAACTAGAAGAATACTAAGAAAATAGAAGATGTTGGCTGAAAGGAATAAAACTCCATTCATCTGTCCAGTACGTTTACTCCTCATGTGTCCCCATGGAAGAGTTCCCCATCACTCATAAACCAGCACCCCAACAGCACAGACTCTTCAACACATGAGAATACATAATTAGGTTTTCTATACAATAGTGATGACTTCTTAGTAAATTTTTAAACAGTTCTGTTCACAATACAACACTAACAAAAAGTATTATATTTGTGAACATTATCAAGAAAGTTTGATAACCATAAACAGAAAATGGTAACACTTTTCTAATGGTAATACAGTGTTCCTGATTAAGAAGACTGGATTCTATAAAATTATCAAGTGTTCAATTCTACCCGCACAAATTGACAAGTTTAACCTAATTTCAGTCAAAAGTGACTTATATTTGTTCAGGATACTAAAAAAAAAAAAACTAGGTAAATTTTATCTGAAAGAATAAACCTACTTATAAGAATGATAAAATAGTAGAAGAGATAGTAATACCTTAGGGGGTATTAAAATATATCCTAAATTTAACCCTAGTTATGAGCTGGTAATTTATGACTCAAAATATAAACAAACGATATGTAGTAAACAGTTGTGAAATAAACTCAAATACATAAAGCAAAAAATATGAAAAAGAAAATATAAAAATGAATGAGTATTTGATGTTTAGTCAGCAAATGGAAAAAAAGAGTAAGATTCTTTGGAAAAAAATTAGAGCTGAACCTTCTAATAACACAAATTCTAGGTAGATAAAAAGACATTTAAAAAGATGAAACAGTAAGTATAAAATAAAATAAAATCCAAGCAAATATTTAAACTACCTTGAAATGTGAAAAGATTTTCCAAACTAAACACACACATACACAGAGAATCAAAACACACACACACACACACAAACACAAACACACACACGTGCATACAAACACACACACATACACATACAGGATTATGATCCAGCTACATAAAATCTTCAAATATCTGGGTACAAATGTCACACTGGCAAAATATTTGCTTTAATGGCAGATAAAGATATAATATCTTCAGTACACTAAAATTCTACAAATTTTAAAGTAATGTGACTTAACAAAATAGAGGAAAAGATAGTACACAAAATAAATATCAATAATCAATACTAGTAAACAATTTTATTTGAAGTGAAAAATATCAATATAAACAATAGCAAGAATGACCCCTGCCTATTAAATTAGCAAACTGATAATATTCTGGTAGAATTGAGGGAGCTGAGTATGCCTATATATTGCTAGTAGGTAATGCATAGGTACATACATAGGTATATATTTACACACTTGTAAATACACAGATTTATATACACTATATATATCAATGCAATATATCACATATTGCATATTCTTAAAACTTCATACCCTTTGAATTAGAAAATAAAAACGTAAACATCCAGTAATTACAATGTTTCAATCACTGTGTTATCCAACAAAAGAGGAACTCTCCACTAAATTAGGGTATACAAAAGAACATAATGTAGCATTTTAAAATGTGGTCTTCACAGCTTTTTAAAAAATTATATGCAAAATTCTCAAGTTTTGGTAAGTGAAAAACAGAATAAAGTAACTTTTAATTACCTATTTAAGTATGATTTACTCATTTTTACTCCTTTTTAATTTATTGCATTCCTTTGAATTAGTGAAATAGTTTAATTATAATTTGGCTAGCACACAATTTGGGGTAAATTAGCCCAGGTAATCATCACAGAAATTGAATGCTTACATAGTTGACAGTTCTTTAATTGTTTAATTTTTAAAAAAATTTTAACATTTATATATTTTGGAGAGAGAAAGAGAGTGAAAGCAGGAGAGGGTCAGAGAGAGAGGGAGATGTAGAATCCAAAGCAGGTTGCAGGCTCTGAACTGTCAGCACAGAGCCCCACATGGGGCTTAAATTCACAGACTGTGAGATAATGACCTGAGCCCAAGTCGAACACTTAACCAACTAGGCCATTCCAGGAGCCCCAATGGTTTCATTATTTTTAATTTCTGGATTTAATGGCATTATATCTGCTAGTAAATATTAATACTTATAGAACACTGATTATTAAAAAGCTTAAACAGCAATCAACTAATGAAATAGTCTGATTTAGAAACATATAAACTAAGAACATTTAATTAGTTGTTCACTTCAAAACTCATTCCTGACACATTTCAATCACCTGCCTTATTGACCTATTTATTATTATTGACCTTTTTTGAATAATAGGAAGAAAAAAATAGGAAGATGAGATGTTTGCTTTGACAACTTTAAAGACATGATAAACTTGAATATTATGTAAATTTTCTGAAAATAATATTTTATAAAAGTCTGTTATGCCTATGTTTTCTTGCTAATGACATTAACGGGATAATTTAGTAAATTCTACTATCATGAGTGTCACGATAAAAAGAGGCACATAAACCATAAACACAAATTATAACCCATAATACATTGACTTAGAATATTTGATAATGATGGGTAGTAAAGAAGGTAACATTTCTCCAGGATCAGAACTGAAATAAGAAAAGCACAGATTTCACTGCCTTTTAACATTAACTACCTTAAAAATAATGATTTTTAGTCAGAGAACAAGAACTTTCAAAATATAGACTAATTTGGGTCATCACTTAGTATAGAACAAGAAGTTAAACTTGATAATAATAAGCCAGAGCTTATAAACCTCCTAAGTTCACTCTGTAAATCCGCCCTTTAATTTTGAAAGATATAGTAAAATTTGCAAATGTGTTTTATCAGAGAGAGTTCTTTCCTAGCATTATACAATAGAATAATGAGAGGGAGACTTAGGGTAAAGGCATTCTATTTTATTCTATTATTATATATTTATTATAATATAGTTAAAATTCTGAGTTGACTATC
>NW_027531270.1:878279-926349 GCF_008692635.1 Crocuta crocuta | reverse complement strand
AGTTGACTAGCCATGTGGTAGGATTTCAAAATGTATTTTAAATGATACTATTACCCTTTTTTCAAAATAATGAAGTTATAGAAATCTACATGTCATAAAATAAAATCTAGAGAGCAATAAACTCTGAAATGATAAACAAGATACTATAATAGTCTCTATTTGATGGAAAGAGTCAAAGAAAATTCAACAAGATGTTTTTCCGCTTTGGACTTGAAGAAATCATACAAAGGCTTTGTTTTTAATTAAAATAGTCTGAGCCAAAATGTAACATTAATCATTTCAGTGTTGAATATATGGGTTTTGTTATAATACTCTCTGTAATTTGTTTCTTAAATGCAGAGAAAGAAGTGGTGGGGGTGCTGTACAGGGTGTCAGAGCTCTACTCTCTCAGTGATTACAGTGTACCTGGCACAGGTGGGGGTGAGAGAGGCCGTGAGGATGACTACATGACAGCACATGAATTTTTATCTTATTTGCACATAGAATTTATTTTACTATCATAACAGCACTGTCCTTAGATCAGAGACCAAAGATTAAAGTAACCACAATGTCTTTTACTATCCTTTTTATAAAACCATCTCTGGTGTGATAAACAACCTGAATTTTTTATTATTACAGATTATTTAAATTAAAATGAAGCATTTACCCACAGGCAAGTATTCCTTTTAATGTTGTATCATTGGGCTAACTGCTTTAGGAAGTATATACACATCTCATTAGCCTCCCTCTTGTGACTAATTAGGACAAACCAAAAAACTTGGTTATAATAAATAGTGAAAAGGAGATCTTGAACACTGAAGTCAGTGAATTTCAGAATTAAGTGCAAATTGATATTGATGAGAAAGTCAAAACATCCTTTAAATCAAACAGGTAGGATTGGTATTAAGTTGCAGAAGACAAGAGTAGTCCTTTGACATTTTCATGGGCTTAGAAAAGACAGAAATGGGTTATGGACCATGAGGAGCAGAAGAGAAGTAGAAACTGGGGAATTATTTTTTCTTTTTGCACTTGAATTCATCTGGACAAGATGCAAGAAAACTGGCAAAGGAAACGAATAGCAGCATGATAACTAGATAACTCTGGGAAAAGAGACAGTTCATCAGCATGGTATGATACTCTTTCTGGAGAAAGAATGCTTCGGATTTTATGATTGGTTACATATAGTTTCTAGAAATGCAAGAAAGAATGAGAGACAGATGCTGAGACTAAGATTAGAAAAATGAAAACACAAGTAGGGGTTCAAATGTATTCTAGTTGGTCAAGAATACATGGCTGCTTAATTCAGGAAGAATGTTTGTCTCTCACCTTTAAAAAAATACCTTCTTAACTACTGAAATAATTACCCCTCTAGGTAAAGGCATTTTAATAAGAAGATTTAGGGATATATAGGTCACCAAAGTTATGTCCACAAATGATAAACAAAAATCTTTCCATCTGATGAAGGGATTCTCTTATTTTAAAAAAAAAAAAAAAAGTATCTTTCTTCTTTTCCAGGTCCCATTAATCAAAATAGGCAAAATGGAGGCCCTTACATTTATTTCTAGGAGACAAAGTATACTTCCTTTAAAAGAAACACAATTTGTTATTTAAAGCATCTTGAAAATCCTAACTTCCTTGACATGGAGTCATTTTCAACCTTATGGAATAAATTCTTTTCTCTTTTATTTTTAATAATGCATTTCTACATCACAGTCTTCAGCTAACAGTATGTTACACAGTACTTAGTTCCAAGGAAAACAAAACTGCTGCCAAACACCAAATTTAAAAAGTTCATAGGAGAAAGCAAAGGAGAAGTCAGCATGGAAACAAAATGGTTCTATCCAAGCAGAGGTATTTTTAATAATAGCGAGAGAAATGCAGACAGTTGAAAGTATGCTTCTGTAGGTAAAATATTTTTCTTTCTTGTTTCTAGATTTTTCCCTGAGCTATATTCCATTATTTTTTGTTTGTTAATATAAAAAAGAATACCTTTTAAGGGACTTCACGGGAGGAAAAACTTCAACATTGCTATTACTGCAGAGAGATGAAAGCTGCGTGAGACCCACTAGGTTGGAAAAAAATAATTCATTGCACATACTTGAAGAGGTATGAGGCTTTAGATAAGAAAAAATGGTAACAACAGAGAGTGACAATCACATTGTTATCCTGGCCTTCCTCTCCAGAAACCATTCTTCTACTTCACTTGTCAAAAATAGTTAATTTTTAAAGCATATTTTAAAAAATATATAAAAATAACATATATACACTGTTATCATACACTATAATATATATAATTATATGTAATACATAATATAGTGTATATACACTACGTATACTTATATATACTATAGATGGTGCATAGGAGGATGTCAAAGCTGCTATATAAACCTCCTTTTCATTGCATCATTTATTCATTAAATCTTTAACACATATTTATTGTAAGCCTACTGTGTTCAAGGAACTGTCCTAGGCACAATCTAGATGTGAGCAAACCAAGATGCACATCTATTCACCCGGCTCTTACAATCCTACTGAAAGGAGACAGAACACAAACGAATAGACAGAATATAGCAGGTGATGATAAAGTTACACAAGCTTAGAATAAAGGATGGAGGATAAAAGTGGCTCAAGGCAGGGATGGCCTGGGAACATAGCTAATTTCATAGAAGTAGATCAGGGAAAACCTTTATGAAAAAGCGGCTTTTTAGATGAGAACTGCATCAAGTGAGAGCCGTGCACAAATATCTGGGGGAAGATGTGCCAGACCAAGGGAGTAGAAGATGCAACAATCTCAAGATGGGAGAAGGGTTCCTTTTGGATGGGATTTGGGAAGCAGCAGTGTCCTTAAGCTAACATTTTAAAAAGGGTTGATCTTTTTAACCATAGGTATATATTTGGTATTTACTCCCTTCCTCTGGTATGAAATTGCCCAAAAGTTCTTTCAACCCACTAAATAAAAATTGCAAAGTCCATTCTCTAGACCAATAACAGACCAGGGATCGGCCCTTCCCCAAACTCTTCCACAAATTTATGGAACAGATCCCACATTCCACAAAGGCATCCTTAGATTAGCCATAGCACATAGCACAAATCTGTTGTCTCTTTACCCATTTTTTTCAAGAGTCATGAAATACACAAGAGCAGGCTGCCTTTTAACTCCATTTATTAGGAGAGGCATGAAACCTTCCATTTGATAAGCAAATTAAAGCTCATCTTAACCCTTAGCATGTTCCCTTTGGATTCTTCCCCTCCGCATACTCTTTTCAAAATCTCTTTACTCCTTATGTTTTCTCTCTCCAGGATTCCATGTGGGAAGATGGACTAGATGGCAGTGTGTTAGCCTGGGAAGTTTGCGATAGACAGTCCAGCCAAGCTCAGTTCCTATCTAGCCCTTTGAGAGGAACTGCTCTTCATCCTTTATTTCTTTCCTTCACTTCTTGTTATCAGTGTAGTAAGAAGTTCAAGAGGACACTGTGCTCTGCAGAAAAGGGACACTGAAATCTTTATTTAATTTGGGCCTTAGGCCAAAGGTGTTAACAGAATCCCTGAGGCTCCCGCACACTGTCACCCAGCCCTGCAGGGTTCTTCCCTGGGGTTTAGGGCATAGAAAGGCCTAATGCAGGTGATAGTGACAAGATTTACCCTCCTTTATAATTAAATTTACAAACTGGGAGACTCCATACAGCCTCCATCTGTAAACCAGATAGGTTTGATCAGTAGCCTCGGTTCTTACCCCATAGCTTTCCTTCATCACCGCCACTTTATCACATCACGCATACCCCAAGTCCATGCCATTCTACAAGGCATTAGCAAGTGATGGAGATACTACCAAAGATTTTAGGGGGAGACAGGACGTGGTTATATTACACTGAATGCTGCAGAAAGCCACAAAAATATTCATCAGATACTCCAAAGGCATCATAAAGCATTTGGGGGAAGGGATGGGGGAGGGCAGCTGTCACACCCCTCGCTCTTTACTCTTGAGGAAGGTCAAGGGAAGTGAGTCTTTTCAGCTTACTGGTCCCAGCCTTTCATGCCTCAAGGATCTTTCTCAGGCTCTAAATGTTTTTTGTTTTTTTTTTTCCCCAGAATAATATAGCTTTCTCCTATACTCCTCATCTTAAATATTTAGACAAATTATCAGGGAGAAATAAGATTCTTTAGGACTAACTTTCCTTAGCATTGAGACCCTGAAAATATCAAAGCACTGAATAACTGAAATTAAGGGATATCTTTGTTTGTTTTCACAGTTAGTGAGAACTACCTAAGTTCCATCCACTCTGCACAGAATAAATCTCTGATCCTGACTCCTAGCATGCCAACCTAGTATAAATTTCATAAACATGAGGAATGAAAAGACTTCAAATAGAAAGAAATTCAAATATTCTGAATTTTGAAATCCCAGCCTTTCTACTGTAAATCCTCTATTTCTGACAATTATGATGATATTCACACACTCTGATTTAGAAGTGTTTCCATAATTCTATTTCTGTCTCTTTTAGCACAATGACAATCATTACTCTAAACCTATATGTGACCACTGATCAAATTGAAGCTTCTATTATTCTTACATATTTACATATGACATCTTGACTATCTTGATTACATAAATTGTGACACTTTTACTGCTAATATGTATTTTTGGTACTACTATTAGTGATGCCATCACATCAGTCTTGTGCTTAAACAGTGCAACATTTCACAAAGAAATAGCAGTAAAGTTAAACAAGCTTGGGAAACTCTGCAAAATATAATTCTACTTAGTCCCAATATATATTAGCATTGTTAAAGGTTGAAGAAGTCTTAAACAAAGGAACATAATTCAACTAAGCATTTCCAGTAATATTTGATCACAGAATACTTTTGTTTCAAAAGGGATTAATAATTTTATTTGGAGCACATTCTGAGAAACTATTTTTTTACAGTTTTCTAAATGCTTTTCATATACATTATTTTCATACAATTTATATAATCATGTATGATCACATAATTCTCTACTACTGTATTACTCTTCACAATAAGGAATTCCTGAGCCAAACCAAATAACCCGTCCTGGGCAATGAAGTATATTGGTAAGAAAAAAGAAAAAGGCATGGGAGTTGATATGTCTTCATGGAATTAATAATGATGATAGTTAATGTGACAGATTTATTTCTTTAAAATCCATTTTCCACTCTCTAGTCTCCACCTCCTTCAAAAACTGTGGAACAAGACAAAAATTTAATTTCTCAGAAAATCCTATGTAAATCTTACAAGTTAATTATATTTTTAAATGTGGGCTATAGAATTACCTCAAAATGTATACAGTAAGTATGTCAGAAAGTTAGGCAAAATTCTACTAATATGTCTTTTTAGTACATATTTTTCATTGCTACATTCACATACTTATTCATAAAAGTATTTACTGGGTACCCACAATATATCTGGTCCCATGCTCTTCATAAACATAACAAATACTGATATTGCCAACCCAGAGGCACCACAGAATCTTGAAGTGCTTTCTCAATTATTAATAAAGTACAGCATAGTGGTTAAGCACATGGGTTCTAGAAGGTTGATTAGTTTAAATCACACATCTGACATAATACTTACTAGATACATGATCTTGGAAAATATAATGAATATTTCTCTGTTTCAGTTTCTGTATCATTAGAATTCAGATAATAATAGCATTTAATTCATGTGGGTTTGGGGAGTGTTAAATGAATGATTACATAAAGAAGGCTTAGTACAGTACCTGGTGTGTAATAAGTACCACTCATTAAATCTTAGCTGTTATTTTTATCACCATTAGTAATTATATAATATTATTTAGGTGTTACTGTATTCTGATTATTTTTAAAATATAAATCAGACAATATATACAGTTACTTTCTATTAAACTAGAATTGGAGAAACCCATTCTTTGACCCATGCCACCACACAATTTATAAAATTTGATCAAATTCATAATTAAAATAAAACTTCAAGCATCATTACTCACAGTAACATAAGAGAGGTACATGACCATGCAGTCTACGGAGTCTACTGCATCAGGTCAGATTTACTTTCTGTGTACCAATTGGAAAATCCAAACTGTAACATTAGTAGGCCCCTTTAGTGAAGCATGCAGTAATGACAACTAGGATGGCTTATTCTTCCTAACACAAAAAGAGTAGCAAAAAACTGAGCATCACAAAGAGACAACACTTGAAAAGATCAGTCAGATAAAAGCTGTGCTATGTTTCTTCAATATGGAAGAGACTTGCACCTTCAGGTGTATCATCTACTAGTTGGAAATGCAACCAAATTTCCTATGCAAGTAGTTAATTAGCCCTGAAAAAAATAGCAAAAAAAAAAATGAAACAAATCCATGTAAAACAATCACAGGAAAAAACCTTTTAAATTCTGAGCAAAACAAATACATTTTTTCTTGTGAAATATTAAAGAGGCATTACGGCTTAAAGTGATTAACTCTATCACCTTTACTTCACGTGGAACCCAAATCTACGAGTAATCTTGAATGTGATTATAAATCTGAATTTTATAGTTTGTTAAACTACCTCTTATAGGATTTCTGCCAATTTCTGTAACTGAGTAGATATCTTTAAAAACGGGGATCTCATTTATTATTTCCAGCTTTTTGCCTGTTATTTTTAGACTGTATCATGCCAATATTTCTCAAGTTTCCCTATATTCATTCAGATTGCATTTATACAATGCCTCCTGAAAGGAGTCATTCAAAAATTTTTCCTCAGAAAAACTAAAACTCAGTCAAACGTAGGAGGGCAAATTCATGAAACTAATATATAAAACTGATCTTTACATAGAAGAAAAATTTGGAAATTCCAGGGAAGTAATTACATCAGAAATAGCCTCAGTTGTGGCAAAGCTTTAACTCAATATTCAAGAGGTCTTAATTTTAAGGATTTTTTTTCCTTTTTCTTAATCAAACATTCTTACGCATTGTCTGTGGTGTGAACAAGAAGTTTCTCTAACGTAAAAGCATTAAAATTAACATTGTAAACTGAAAAGTGGGGAAATTACTTTGGTCCCCAAATAGTTTAACACATGTGGACCCGTAAAAATACAGATACATAACAGCTTAAAAACAGAGCAGTAATATATCAACAAAACTAACTCACTCAGAGGAAAATTCTCCCCTTCAAACCATCTTTCTCAGAAATGGTCTTAAAAGTCCATAGCATGACTTTTTCAAATAAATCTCAACAATTCATGTGACTTTAAAAAACTGAACTCATTTTAAGTCTCATAAATGACATAAAATACTGAATTATTTTTTTTACAATTTCCTCTTAACATGAAAGTTACATTTGCCCAAAAATGCTTTTTATAAATTTTTAAGTCTTATTCAATGCTAAGCCAGGTTTCTCATTAGCGCAAAAAAACCTTCAGCAAAATGACATAATTCCCAACATTTTCCAGGCTACTTCCTCCTTGTCAAACAGCTTCACTTAGGGGTTGGTGAGAAAAGGGCAGATTCTCTTACATGGCAGAGAACAATATATGCCAACTCCATTACATGTCCCTTGGGTTTCTTCTTTTTCCTCTAAACTTGGTATTGCCAAAATTACTTTACTTCTACTTTCTATAATTAGCAAGTTTAACAAAATATGTGCATTTTGTCCTCAAGTTCTTAAATGTTGATGGAAATAATTTATTATAAGGCCAGAAAATATTTTCTTAGCTCAAGTTTAAGGCAGAATATGTAACTACCAAATTTGACCTAGCCCCTCAATTCTTCTTCATAGCTCCAAGAACTATTAGATATGTTGAGAGTAATTTCATGTGTTTGTTTATATTGTAACCAATGTTCTTTTCATAAAAAAAAAAAACAAAACTTTTCTTGGAAATGTATTCCCTTTGGGGATATATTATGGGGGTCACTGGGGATGAAGGGAAATAGAATATAAGATGTGGCAAAGAAAAGGGAAGGGGGAGGAAAATAGTAGGAGTATATGAAGATCTAAAGTTCTTTGTATTCTATGAACTCTCTGAATTTCAAACTTTATTAACTTTGAATTAGGAATTTAATAAATTCCTTGTATTTTATGAGGTCAGTAGAATTACAGGTGCAAAAAAGAATTATCATGCTCTTCTCTAACTCTATTCTTACTTCAAGTAGTAGAGCAGAGAGACTTCTTGCCTTTTTTCTTTCTTTTTAAGCATTACTATATGCCAGAGCCTATATTAAAGGCCAAACATAAAAAAGAGGAAAAACTAAACAATTAATTTGGAGAGAAGAAACACAAGGAAATAGATACACAGCTATCTAATGATGGCTATTCTGGGTTGTAGAAGATGAGTCCTGATTGATATACCAATTTCTCACTGACCTGACCTTGTCAATTTGAATCATAATGTATAATGGATTCCTGCTTCTTAGATTATTTATATAAATTGAAAACTTCCTTGATATTCTTTCGGGAAGAGAAAGGGACACCTTCAATAAAGTATATATATTTTTTTTATTAAAGGCATTTTCTTTGCTTCCAACTGTAACTGGGAGTACTGAGTATTTTACCAACAATCATGTTTCAATTTAATTGTGATTTAGAAATAGGGAGAGGGATGGAATATGGCAAAATATTTGTTCTTCAATGCCACGTCACAGCCAAACCTCTTTAATGAAACTGCCACAGAAAATTTTTTAGTTTCTCAACCTTTGTTGAGAAATTTAAGAATTAGAGCTGTGGGATTCCAAATGATCAGAAAATCACATCTGAAAATGGAAAATTATGGTCATTTATGGGAATATTAGGGCGATTTTCCTGTTAGCCCACATTTCTTCTTTTCTGGAAGTGGTATTGAGGGAATGACTCTTTTCATGCTGTTTGTGGCTTCAGGGTATGTGTGATGTCCCTAAGACAGTATCCTTGGAAAGGTAGACACCCAAGTCAAATTTCCTGAAATCAACTCCCTATTTCACTCTTCCTCGTCTCATCAATCTGGGTAACTTATTTTATCAATGCTAGGTTTAGTTTCCTTGTTTCTAAAATAGAGATAATAATATTACCAACTTCACATAATTTTTATGAAGATGAGATAACCTGTATAAAACCATACAATTGGTTTCTCACTTATTTTAGAATTAAATTTGAATTCTCTACCAAAACCTCAAACTTTGAATATTATTGATCAGGCGTGGAATGAAACTTCCCCATTTCATCTATCCATCCCTTGCTCCAGCCATCCATCCATCCATCCATCCACCCATCCATCCAGCATCAACCAATACAGACTGAACACCTACTCTCAGCCATGCTTGATACGAGACACTGGGGTTAGGGAGTAAAGAAAAGAGGCCAGCTTTGTCGTCATCTTCCACCATTACTCTTCAACATCACCATTTGTTCCCTATACTTATTGCAATATGAAATTACCTTGTCTGTTTATTTCATTACTTGTCTATTATTGGTCTCCCATTCTAGAAAGTGAGTTTGAAGTTAGCACAAACTTTCGGTCTTATTTTCTAAGTGCACTGTGCCTGGTACCACTTACGGTACTCAATAAACATTGTTTAAAGAATGACTGCTTTGCCCCAAAGAAAATTTAATAAGGGAAGTTAGCCAGATAGAAATTTAAGTAATGAGGAGTTGAATAAAAAATTCTATAGTTGTGAATCCTTTGTCTTCAATTTCATTCTCCCTAGAGTTCTCTTGCTATGAAAACACATCTTGTGAAATACATAAGTTTTCAAATTATAAAGAATAAAATGCCTACTATTTTAGCTTTACAATTCTGTGGCACTTCTTGATGGAAATGTTGCTTACCAACATTGCTTGGTATACCAAGCTGCTTTAAGCTCAGAGGTACAGACAGAAGTATGTTAGTATCCCTGAAACTAATGTAACTTTGTGTGTCAACTATACTCAAATAAAAATAGAATAAAAAATAAAAACAATCAAACCAAGAGGAGAAAAAGAACACATAAGTAGTAAAGATACTTTGTCTCTTCATTCCAGCTTAGAATCTTCTCTTTTGTTGTTTGCCTTATGTGACCAAAGACCTTTTTTCCCTTCATCACAGAACCCCAATTTTCAGAGAGATGGCAATGTGCCCAGCTTAAAAATTACATTTCCCTACCTTCCCACCCTTACAAATCAGGCAGCCATGGGACAATCTTGGCCAGTAAGATATAAGCAGAAGTCACTGTGTAAAGCTTCCAGGAAAATTCTTTAAAAGAAGAAACTTGGCTAGCATGTCTCCTTTGCCCTTCTGCCTTCCCATTCTTCCTGCCTGGAAGGGGTATAGCATTCTGGAAATGAAACAATCATCACCGGAAACAAATGACCATAAGAGAAAGATAATTGCTTGTGCCCCAACATCCTGAAGCCATGCAAATGTCATTATTGAGTTCTATTTGAGCAAACGTACAAATACAAACTCTTTCCCTCTCTCTCATGGAAGAGTGGCAATAATGAAAATCAATCAATACATACCAGGAAAGGCCTTGGAAATGGAAGAGAAGCAGATCCACACATATTAACTGACTTTGGATTTACTCCAACAAAATTATAACATGCTAACTGTAAGAGTGGTACACAAAGGAATAATTTATATCATTAGTTTGATTATGTATCTGACACATGTATCAAACAATGACACATGTATCAAACGCAACCTCATGAATTAAACACAGAAGTAACCTGTGGATGTCCCAGTTCTCTGTGTTGCCAGACACTTGGATCTTGAATAAAAAACGACTATTACTGCTTTAAAAAAAAGACAAATGCTCACATGCTGAGAGCCATGTAAAACCAGTTTGTAGAACAGATTAAAAAAATGTTTCTGGAGCGTGTTAATAGCTGACTCACTTTTAAAAATCATTAAAACAGATTTTAGAAAGAATGGGCTAGACACATGTTATTTTTAATACAGAACTTTGTGTGTCCTTTAATATCCGACCTCTGAGAAATAAAGCAAATGAATTTCTTAATATTCTCAATTTCCAAACTATATTTTACCTCAAAAATTTAACTCATTTCTCAGGGAGCATCTTTTCTTACCATGAAAGCACAGTTTGGGAAACAATGAAGAATTCTGTTCTTCAAAATTCTAGTTTCAATTAAAAAAACCCCAAGAATTTCAGAGAACAATATCAAAATAAGTTCTTCTACATGAGTTATGAAAATGAACATTAAATTTAAGATCTAGCTTTCAGAATAAACATGAACAAGAACTGCATAAAGAAAGTGAAAGAAAAATTCAAAGAATGAGAGAAAAATATATGTGAATCATAAATCTGATAGAGGACTCGTATCTAGAATATTTGTACACAAAATACAGAAACCGTAAACAACAAAAAGAAATTAACCCAACTAAAAAATGGGCAAAGAGTAAATAGATGTTGCCCCAAAGAAGATCCACAAGTGTCCAGCAAGCACATTAAGAAGATGCTCAACATCGTTAGCCATTAAGGAAATACAAATCAAAACAATGATGAGATATCACATCACACCCATTAGGATGGCTACAATATTTAATACAGACAACACACACACACGCACACACACACACACACACACACACAACAACAGTATTGGAGAGGATGTCAATGTGAAGAAATGGGAAACCTTAGACTTTGCTAGTGGAAGCGGAAAATGATACAGTCACTTTGCGAGGTGCCTGGGTGGCTGAGTTGGTTAAACGTCTGACTCCTGATTTTGGCTCAGGTCATGATCTCACAGTTCATGGAATCGAGCCCCACTTTGGGCTCTGAGCTGTCAGCATGGAGCCTGCTTAGGATTCTCTCTCTCTGCCCCTTCCCTTTTCATGCTCTAGATAAACATACAAATTATAAATAAATAAGCAAGCTTTTAAAAATATAAATAAAAATAAAAATTAAATAATGGTGCAGCCACTTTGAAAAACTATTTAGCAGTTTCTCAAAATATTAAATGTGGAGTTACCATATCATCCAGCAATTTCACTCCTAAATATATACCCAAGAGAAATGAAAACCTACATCCACACAAAAATTTGAACATGAATGTCCATAGAAACATTGTTCATAATAGCTGAAAAGTGGGTACAATTTAACTGGCCGTTAACCAATGAATAAATTGTGGGATATTCATACAATGCAATTTTATTTAGCAATAAAAAGGAATGAAGTTCTGATACACACTCTAACACAGATGAACCTTCAAAACATTATGCTAAAGAGAAAATATAGTTGATTCCTTTTATAAGAAAAATCTAGAAGCAAACCAAATCTATAGAGACAAAATAAATTAGTGACTAACTGGGGCTGGAGGTGGTAGGGAGAGAAGCAGAAATGGGAAGTGACTACCGATGGATATAGGATCACTTTTGGGGGAATGATAAAAATGTTCTAAATTAGACAGTGGTGATGGTTGCAGAGCTCCATGAATATATGGATAAATATATACCAATAAAAAACAATAAATTATATACTTCAAGTAGGTAAATTTTATGGTATGTGAATTATATCTCAATTAAAACTTTCTTTTAATAAGCATGCACATTCTGCACTAAAGAACTGCTTAAGGAAAAATTATAAGCATTAATCATCCCTATTTAAATTTGATGTATGCTGCTAAAATATTGTGGAAAAGAGTAGAAAATTATAATTAACCTCCTTATGTGTAAGATATTTTAGCTGTATTTAGAAGTTATTTAAGCCTGCTTTATTCCTAATAGAAAATGATAAGTATGTGCATGGTGATCGTTATTCATATTACTAGGTACTCTGAAAATATTTAGGAAACTTTCCACCTATACTAGCTCTACCTGCAGAGCTTGAACCAAAGGGAGATTTTGTAAGCACTTACATTGTTGTGTTTTTTTTTTCCCCGAAATTGGCTCTAGGAGTAATTCTCCACTGGAGATACAATATCTAACATTTTTGGATTTGTTATTTTAAACTGTGATTCACACAGTAGCTTTCATTTTCCTTTTCTCTGTAAGCAAAACCCCTCTCAAAATATTCGAGTGTCGATTCCAACATTAATATAGATATTTAAAACACTGTAATAATCTTATGATTCTTCTCCAAGTAATTAATGTTTTGGCCACTATGTGACCTCCCATATATATTAATATCAATAACCATATAAACTAATATTCCGTGCCAAGGGCTGTTGGATACTTTGTGTACAGTGAAGACCAATGGAATTCTGGTCATCTCATTTTATTTTATTTTATTTTATTTTATTTTATTTTTANCACAGAGCCCGACGCGGGGCTCGAACCCACGAACCGCGAGATCATGACCTAAGCGAAAGTCGGACGCTTAACCGACTAAGCCACCCAGGCGCCCCATGGTCATCTCATTTTAATAAAGGAGAAAGAAACATAAGCAATTAAAATAAAATGTAAGCACACATTTGTTTTTCCCACTGTGGCTGAGTCCTTATTGTGTGCCAGGCATGCATTAAATATTTCCTATGTATTATTTCAGAAATCCTCCAAATAATCTCTCTAGAGTAATATCATTTCTCCTCTCTTAAAAATGATATAACTGGGACGGACATACAGAGAGCTCTTTATTATGTGGAATCTGCTAAAGTTCTCACAGCCAGAATGCACACACAGCAAGGTCTGCCTTTGAAACACCAGCTCTCACCTCAACATTGTACTCCCCACATATTATGAATTAGTCACAGATATGGAAGCAACAAATTCTTCCCCGAGACGTAGGGGGCGACAATGAAGGCTGAGCTACAGACAGGATATGGTGTTTGAATTGGTTTTTAAGGTATGCATAGGAGATTGACAGAGAGGAGGGAAAATTCTAGGTAAGTTGGGGTCAAGATATAGAGATCCTTGTACATAAAGTTAAAGGGCTCATAATACATTTTAAAAGCAAAAGGAAACATTAGACACTTTCAAGTAAGAAACATGTGAACATATCTGTGCTTTAGAAAGACAAGTCTAGGGGCGCCTGGGTGGCTTAGTCGGTTAAGCATCCGACTTTCGCTTAGGTCATGATCTTGCGGTTCGTGGGTTCCAGCCCCGCGTCGGGCTCTGTGCTGACTGCCAGCTCAGAGCCTGGAGCCTGTTTCGGAGTCTGTGACTCCCTCTCTCTCTGACCCTCCCCTGCTCGCGCTGTCTCTCTCTCCTAGAAATAAATAAAACATTAAAAAAATTAAAAAAATAAAAAAAGAAAGACAAGTCTATAAACATAGTTGTGGCTTGTTTGAGCGCTGGAGCAACTTTTGGGAAGGAGAATAATGGCAAGATCCCTTAGAATAAGACCCCTGCTAAACATGGAATGGATATAACATTTTGAAACTAAAGTTCAATTCATTCCTCCTTATTCCCATAAGGAAATGACTAATCAATTCAAGATATATTTGAATTGAAATACGAGCATCGCATCCTCTCACATTCCAAGATTAAGGCCATAAAATATTTATGCTCTCCTCAATGTTTTCATCTGAGGTTGTTAACTGTATCAACAGGTATAATTAACCAAAGAAAATCAAAAGCTAATAAATTAGAAATCCAACAAAAGGAGATAGAGAATTGACAACTCAGAAGAAAGGTGGGGGAGAATCTTACACTTTTCTTCCTTTAAATCGGTAATTTAAATCAATTGCAGCTTGAGCACTTTTAAAGGATCCATGAGCCACAAAATGTATCAAAAGGTCTAGAGTGGTTAACAAGCACTCGGATTTCCATTTTTTTTAATTACACAGATCAGTATAAGGGCTGGTCCCACTCAGGACACAGCACTTAAAGTATCAATGTAAATATGGATAAGAAAATTCTAAAAAATTAATCTAATGACATGTATTACCCATTAGAGGTAGATTATACCTCATCATTGGAGAGACCAAAAGCGTAACCTGGCAAGAGCAAAGGATAAAGGCCTTCAGAAAGCCAAGGACACATATGCTTTGATGAAGAGACCTATAATACATACTTACTATTCACAAATTGAACTTATTGAGCACTTACTAACTGCTGGAGACGGAGTTATAGAAGAGAAATAAAAAGATAAGAGTCTGCCTAGAAGGAACTCTCATTTTCTAGAGGAAAAGAAAACATGTAAATGAAGAATTATAATAAAATCTTATAACCCTTAAAATATCTGTTTCCCAAAGACAAGGATGGCTGCATAAACCATTTATTATGTGTTGTGAAGGTTGAAGATGGTTTTGATTAAAAAAAAAAAAAAAAAAGAAAGAGAGGGAGGTCAAGCGGTTTGGAGGATCATCCCAGGAGGACGGGCCACTGGCAAATGCTCAGAATTTGAAAGCACATGGATTGTTTGTTCAGGAAAAGAAGGCTAATTCACTGATGGACTGTGCTTAATATGCACAAAAAAAAAAAAAAAAAAAAAAGAGTAGCACATTTTGGAAAGCCTGATATGGCAGGCTAAGAACTTGGAATACTTACATCATGGTTTAAGACAGTCACTGCTTTGTTCAGATTTAGTAAGTTATCAGCTACAACAATGTTTAATAGACTGGGGTCAAATGAAGATGGGAGACTGCATGAAGACCAGTTAGGAAACAATTCTATAATCTGGGTAAGAGATAAGGAGGATCTGGGGCAAGGCAGAGACAAAAGGAATGGAGGAGATGAGGGAGAGGGAGAGAGATTTCTGAGGTGGAGTTTTATTTACTCAAGGACAAATAAAGGCAGCATCCAAAAAAGGCAAATATGATATGTACACCTCTCTTACTGTACCATAGACTTCTAGCTTAAAAAATGCAAATTTCTTAATGGTAGGCACATTTGCCAACTGCTTAGCCTAACACTGTGTCTTCACTAGAAGATGCTCCAGAACTAACAATTACTTAAGTGCTGAAATATTAGCATAATAGAACATGGACAAAGGGCAATTACCAAAAGAAAATAATAGTATAGCTTGAATTCTAATATCTAGTTAACACTTCAATTGTGTTATGTTTGGAAGCTCCCTCAATCTAGCATGAGATCCTTAATGCATTGTTACAGATTGATTTGAATAAGCTTTCATAAAGAGGAAACTATCACATAGGAACCTGATACCAGTGTGCCTTCTCAACCTAAATGTTTCTCTGATGTCAGCATTGCTAACGTTCACATTAAATGCTGGTCATCAGCCTGTTACATCTAACTATATCAATGTTGTCAATCTTAATTTGTAAACTCAACATTAGAGACTCTGGCTTAATTCATTTTATACCCAAACAGCATAGTTAGTTTTTAATAAATGCTGCTGATTATGGCTATTGAAAATAATTTCCAAAAGTTTTTTTCAAATATTCACATTTTCAAATATCTATACAGTGTACCAACTAACTGCTCTGTGTTAAATAAATGTGTAACAAATGCCAAGCATCCATATCTTCAAATGCCTTATTACAGATTTTACCAAGGTTCACCCTTTTTGTCCAATGCATCTATCATGATTTTTATTTATAGCTTTTAGTATTACTTTTATACAGCTTTGTTCAAGATGACTCCAGATGTATAAGTACGTTGTGTTTAGAGCATATGCTAGTAAATAAACATAAACTAATTAAGAACAAATTCCTTGAAGATCCCAATGTATTTGTTTCTTAACTTGCTGTTTGTTACTTGTACTCTGAAGCAAGAGGCTGAAACTTTAAAGGAGTAATGGTCCATTTAGCAAGCAAAGGACACAGATCTATCAGACTTAAGCACCAGACACAAGACATTAAAAAAAAAATCTCTTATTTCACAGATGCTAAAACTGAATAAAAATAGAAGCCTAAGACACAGAGGGGCGTCTGGGTGGCTCAGACGGTTAAGCAGCAGACTTCGGCTCAGGTCATGATGTCGCAGTTTGTGAGCTGGAGCCCTGTGTCAGAGTCTGTGCTGACAGCTGAGCCTAGAGCCTGCTTCAGATTCTGTGCCTCCCTCCCTCTCTCACACTCTGCCTCTCAAAAATAAATCAATTTTAAAAAGTTTATTAAAAGAAAACCTAAGACATAGAAGAAACAATTTAAAGATCACTCAGAATTTTCCACGTAAAACAAGTCTTAAAATAGTCTGAGTATTCACTTAACTTCTTCGGTATTTTAGAAAGTACTAGTCTTATCAAAAACAGTGGTATCATTTATTCAATAATGGCCCAATATCTTAACTGAAAAAATTCCCTTATAAGGCTACACCAATGACTGTTCATATACATTGTTACAGGGTCATTTTTTTCCACAACAATGCAAATGTCACATTAAGGTTTAAGCTTTACTACATAAGTGACCTTCAGAAATGTGTTTGATGTCTCCAAGCTTCAGTTTGTAAGTCAATGGAGACACTACTTGTCTTAACCATCTCACAGGGATTTTATGAGGGAGCAAATGAGAGAAAAGACACAAAAGTGCTTTCTTATTTGATGTAATGATTGTGAGTAGGACAAATCTATTTAAACTTGTGAAGCTATTCCTAAAACTATGCATTTTATAAATGTAACATGTGGCCAAGCATCAGAAATACAGAATTATCTTAAAGATTACTCCTCTTCATATCAAATGAACATTATTTTGCCCTGAAATGATAGAATAAAAAAGATAATTGTTTATAATGTGCTGTAAAGTATCCTGCAAGAATATGGGAAATGTGTTCATAGAGATAAAGGTTTTTTGTTTTTGTTTTTGTTTTTTAACACAAGGAGTACTACTTCTGTGGAGGTTAGCAGAATAATGGAACAATTTTGTTTTGGAATGTCAAAATAAATAGAAACCGGTCTAATAGGATAAAGCGAAGAGGAGAGTTGTGTGGGGATCAGAAATATGTCCTGATAAGGAAAACCCCATTAGCTTCTGGGAACTTCAGTCTGGGGTGACATTTCGAAGGATTAGACCTCTATATTATCATGAGAGTGCTTTTCTTGGCTGAACTCTGAACCAGACAACAATAAATCCCTTTTCACGCTCAGGATCCCCATTCTGATTTACTGTAGTATTTTAATTAAACCCAGTCAGACTTTACATTGAATTAGGTATTTAAAAACAGACTCATTTTCTAGAGAATGAACAAAGCATTATTCCAATTAATGTACACAGATGATATGGCCTGGAGGAGAGAGGACTTGATGGATCCATGTACCAATTTTTAATTTGTTGAGCTTAGTAAGGCATTCACATTTCTCTTTTTTAATTTACAAACTAATTTTAACTTGAAAAGAATGGGTGAGGCTTTTATATAATTTTGCCATGAGGCTAATTCTTAATAAAATGTATTTTACAGTCATTAATAGTGATTTGTGGACTCATGTTGAATCCTTGAAAAATTATATTTGAATCTATTACTTGGTGGTCACATAGATTTATCTTATGAAATACATACTCAGAGTCTTATTTCTACTTTCTGGAGAAGGGTATGCCCATGAGATATAGTAGGGTCGACTTTAGCTGACCCTAATTCTTTGACAACTATGGAATGTGACACATTTTTATCAATTATGGTTTTGGCGTTCACATGAAATAAAGGAAAAGTTAGAGTAATTACAGTGTTCTCTGGATTTCATTGATCAATTGTGAGATGTGAAAGAAATGGCTGAAGAAATTTTACCTCCTCAAATTTGATTCTTCAATTTTAATAAATGAAAGCTGAACCTGAAAATATGTGTCAGATTTCAGGAACTTCTAAATGAAGTCATTTGTGGACAAAGATAACTTCAAATGGGTAATAATAAAATGGCAGTCCCTTGTAACAATTTGTTAAATATGATGCATTTACCTTTACAGGAAAGAAATGAAACCATTTATTTCTACAGGGAGGCACTGAACACTCAGGACCCAGACAGACTGGGCTGCAGATTTGATCATCTTATTCATTAATACCCCATGAGACTATGACCAGTAATACCTATGACGCATCTGTTTGCCAGGGCCACCACAAAAATACCACAAACTGAGTGTCTCAGAACAAGAGAAATGTGTTACCTCAGAGTTCTGATTGCCAGAAGTCTGAAATCAAGGTGTCAGCAGAGCTCCTCTGAAATCAATAGGGGGAAAAATCCTTCCTTGCCTCTTCCTAGTTCTGGTGGTTTCCTAGCAAATTTTCATGTTCCTTGGCTTCTAGATGCATTGTTCCAGTCCTCTGTTTTTATAGAGCTCTCTTTCCTCTGTATGTGCCTATCTTTATGTCCAAATTCCCACTTTTTTACGAAGGACATCACCCATACTGGATTAGCGCTCACCTAAAGACCTCATGATTACCCCTGTAAAGAGCCTATTTCCAAATGAGGGCACCTTTTATCGTGCTGGGGGTTAAAATGTCAATATCTGTTTTTGGAAGACGCAATTCAATCCACAACACATGGGTCTTAATTTTCTCACATAGAAAATTAGTATGAGAGGCTACCTAATGGGGCTCTCAATTACTGAAAGATGAATCAATTTTCATTTTCTCAAAATAAAAAAAATACACTTCAGGAGTGATGAACTCCTGACAGCGCCTGCTGAATGCAAGATCCTGGTAAGAGCTGTGCTTTCTGTACTTTCTAGAAAAGCCTGAGTAAGATCAGCTGTGTTTAGTGACTGACCATATGGTTCATCAGTAGATTTGACTTAGAGATTGAGGACTCCTGAATTAGATGTTCTCCAAGACCTTTACAGATATGACTTTTACAATTCTAGGGCAGTTTTTGGACCTGCATTCTTACCATGTAGATGAAATCAACAAACCATGACAAACATATCTGTCTTGCCAAAGAATTTTTAACATGAAAACCTAAAAATAAGGGAAAAATCATTCTCATAACTCAGAGCATTATTCTTATTAACATCTTTCCTAATGTTCTTCAATCTCCCAAAACTAGAGTCCATTCTCTGTATACACTAGGTTCCTTCTATAAATATATACTTCTTAACATATGCTAAGTCAGAAGTGCCAATAAACACCTACTTGCTCGATGTTACACACTCCCAGCTCAATCTGCCTCTGTTAAGATGTGTGCTCTGGGAAGCTCACGACCGGCTCCCTGCCTCAGTTTTCTCAACTGTCAAATGGGGATAATTAACTTAAAAACAGTATCAGAGATATAATAGTGAGCATACCTCACCTAGCTTATCACTAAATTATTATTGGTGCGATAAGAGGAAGGAGACTAATGACCATGTCTAAGATTTTGAATATTTTAAATATCATCAAGGTTACAAGCAATCAGTAATAAAAGGGGATCAATAGTCTTAGTAGAAGCAGAAGCTTTCACCATTTACCTTGGCTAGCCAATAGATATAACCTGTCTGTTCCTGTAACTATAATTCAAAGTGTCATCATTCCTCCCAAGGCAACTGCACATGTGCCACCATCAGGAAATTCCTCACTATATTATTCAATGCCAGTGTGCTAGTGTAGATCACAAAACATGACCATGGTCTTTGCTAGGCTAGCAGCCGGCATTTGAGAAATGGCAGCAGGGCAACAAGGAAGAGATGGAGAAATAGCAAGTCAAGTGAAAATCAGTGTGACAATCTCCTAGGTTGCAAATCATTCCCTAGGTAATTTTTTAGCATCTGAAAATAACTACTCTCAACAACAGTGACCAGGAGACGTGGTGAATGTTGTCAAGGCATTCAAAGCCTATGTGCCCTTTGATGGTTGTTTCGTTGTTGTTGTTAATTTTTTTTTTTAAGTGATTCTACACCCAACATGGAGTTCTAACTCACAACCCTGAGATCAAGAGTCACATCCCCTACCAACTAAGCCAGCCAGGTGACTCTTTGATGGCCATTTTCAACCCTACTCAGAAGACTTGGGTCTTCTCAGCAGGGAAGAAACATCCTCACTTTCCATCACAGCCTGGGCCTCAGAGAATGGAGCACTCCCAGCTGGGCAGGAAGAGCCTAAGAAAGTTCTGTGGGGTTTGCCTTTTTTTTTTCTTTTAAAGTTATACAGACACATATAAAATGTCTGCTTCTACATTTTAGCCACCTCAATATATGAAACCATGGGGTTTAAAGAGTAAAATAACAATATAATGGGGGGGGGTTAGTCTTGCCCCTGGCATCAGGTATTGTAAACATCCAGAAGTGCCAGTGTAAACCTTTATTCAAGAGACTGGGTTCTTTGTCAAGCAATGCCTTTCTTCCAAAACATTCTTGCTGCCATATGTCTGCAGCCAGCCAGCTGCAGATCTAATAAGAAAGTTCTTATTCATGTTGTATAATGTTTTACAGGTTTGCCACGGGGGTCACTCACTGTGAGTTCTTTACGTCAGAGTCGGAGCTCTAACAAACAGAAGGTGGAAAGATGCCAAGAAATGTAGGTTGGGAGGCGAGGAGGATCAAGGCAAAAGAAAGGAAACAGCGCATCAAGCTCACGGCCTTTCTATTTATTTTGTACTCATTTAATGCCAGAAGCAGTGCTGTTATTATTAGGGAAGCAAAAGAGAGGAAAGGGAGCAACTACTAGGTTGCATAAACATTATCATCAAATATAAGATTAGAAATGTTTAACTAACTCTTTCTTGACTATCTCATGTAGAAAGGGGAAATATATTCATCTTTTCAGATGCTTGGGAGCTATTTTATAATGTTTCTGCTGCTTTATTCCTCATGCTAAAAAATACAATGAAAAAATATTTCCTGATGGACCTAACACATGAAAAATCTTTTTAGGTTCATAATTTACTTCACCGAGGGGTGTGGATACATCATCAATTACAAATATGACCAATATAAACTCATGTTGTTATAAAGTGAGATTTAGCAAGTAAAAAAAAATTTAGTCTAAGACCACCATTAAATGTTTTCAGAAGTGAATGAATGAAGGATAGCTTTCCCTATCATCTCCACTACTCTAAACACCACGTGCTCGGTTATAAACTCATTAAGCAGATTTGTAGATCATTCATGAAACACAGATCTCTGCTCCCAGAGGCGCAAAGGTTTAGAAGGCATGTTCTACATGCACATATTATTTTGTTTTCCTATGTTGACATGCTTTCATTGCAACATTTTTTTCTTTAGCAAATTTGATAGAAAAGTGAATTTCCAAGTGAACCTCTAGATCCCAGATATATTTTAAAAATGTAAACAAATGTAAAGAAGTTTCTTAACAAAGTTGCAATGCAATATTGCTGGTCCACTGCATTACAGAATCTAAGAACCAAGAGACAAGTGCCTACAGATTTGCTCACTAGAAGTCAACTTGAGAATTATGTTATCTAGAAGAAAAGTAATTTTATTGGGGGAAAACAGTACCAACTAAATACAGGATAAGAAATTCTCCAGAGTGTCTAAACCAATGTGTAAAGTTAGTAAAGGGATGTCATTAAATATGACATTCATGGTAAAATAAAGAGCTTGGACATAATCTTTGCATGAATTGAGAGGAAAAGGAACAGTGACATCAAGAGTTTCCAAATACCCTACTGGTGAATTTGATATTGGCATTCAAAGCCTCAGCAACTTAAAAATGAAGTCCTAGAGCAGAAGGGTATTTTCTTTTACTTGGAGAATGTACTGTTGATTTCCAACCTTATTTATAAAAAATAAGAGAAAAAGCAAAAATCTCCAAGAGGGAAATTTTTCTTCGGCTCTCCATACTGATAAGATAGCAATTTTTAGAAACTCATTTTCTTGTTTTATAGTCTTATTTTGCCAACTGTCCCCTTATCTCTCTTTTAATCATTTATTCTCTGTTACTTTTAGAAGTACTCCTTAGTAAACTCAGCAGAGGGCCCAAACCCAAAAAGACCCAAAATAGTATTCTGTAAAGTCTGTCAATTTTTAATATCACTCTTCACTGCATCCTAATGCATTCAGCACTGCTACAAAGCAGAATAGCAAGATCCTGTTGAGATGAAATTTTTCTTTAATTAATTATTTTTGAGAGAAAGAGCATTAGCAAGTTGGGGGAGGGTCAGAGAGAGATGGAGAGAGAATCCAAACAGGCTCTGCGCTGTCAGCATAAACCCTGACGTGGGGCTTGCTCCCACAAACTGTGAGATCATGACCTGAGCCAAAATCAAGAGTTGGATGTTTAACTGACTGAGCCACCCAGGCACACTTTTTAACATTCCCTTTAGAGAATAAGATGAGGAAACTAAGCCACAGAGAGAGAAATTGCCAAAAGGTCAAGAGCAACTACAGAGCAACTATGTAGCTTCACACTCGTAACCACTAGACTGCACTGCACAGAGATTATTCTGAGAACAAGGAAGGGGACAAAACAGATTAGGAATCCACAGGAACCCTTCAAGATTCTGGAATGTTTATTTCTTATACTCCATGACTGGTACATGTTTGTCTGTTTTATATTTCATCAACTTTCTTATTATTTTATTTTAATGTTTGTTATTTATTTTGAGAGAGAGAGTGAACGGGGAGGGGCAGAGAGAGAAGGAGAGAGAGAGGGAGAGAGAGAATCCCAAGCAGGCTCTATACTGTCAGCACAGAGCCCTGTGCAGGGCTGGATCTCACAGTTTGTGAGATCATGACCTGAGCTGAAACCAAGAGTTGGATGCTTAACTGACTGAGCCACCCAAGTTACGAATTGTTCTTTTTATTTTTTTTAACTATATATATATGTGTGTGTATATATACATAAATATATAGTTTTGGATATACAGTAAAATATATTTGTTCTTATTTTTTTAACTATATAATAGTTTTGCATATACAGTAAAAATATACATTTAAAATAACAAAATACATTAAAATATACGTACATATGCTCTTTTTAATGATATATTCCACAATTTAAAATTTTAAAGAAAACAGCTATTCTAAAAATTTTAGAAGTTGGCCCAAGTGGCATCATTACTGGGTTTGAAATGTAGACAGAGAAGTTTATCATCTTTTAGTGAACACACATCATGATTTGAGTAATTTTTGGTCACATTCTGAAAGGTACTTGAAGATCTCCCATTCTTCTAAGAAATAAGCTTTGGCAAGTAATAACCACTTGAGGTCATGGTTTTCTCAGTTAAAAACAAGAAAATCAGACAGAACATGACTAACATACCTTACAGCATTAGAAATTTAGAGCTGTACAGATTTAAGTGAAGCCACAATTGCCAAGAAAACATGTCACTCAAACCTAAACACTGTAAGTAGTACAAGAATATGTTAAATCAGGAGCGCTGGGGTGCCTGGGTGGCTCAGTCAGTTACACATCCACCTGCAGCGCAGGTCATGATCTTGTGGTTTGTTGAGTTTGAGCCCCACGCTGGGCTCTGTGCTGACAGCTCAGAGCCTGGAGCCTGCTTCAGATTCTGCGTCTCCCTCTCTCTCTCTGCCCCTCCCCCTCTTGTATGTGTGTACGCTCTCACGCTCTCTCTCTCTCAAAAATAAACATTTATAAATTTTTGAATGAATGAATGAATGAATCAATCAGAAGTGCTGATGAAGACTCATTCTACTGAGTTCATTTCCTATAGGTCCCCCTCCACCCTTGTAAGGTGCTCCCCAGGGGCTATGGTGGGCAGTTCCACAAGTGAGACTGCCAATGGGAGACCCAGGCTCAAGACTTGATTCCCCACCAAAGCGGTCTGAATCTTAGGTAAGATCAAAGAACTTTCCTAGGAAGTGAATCATTTACTGATTATTTTCTTTCACAATTCAGATTTTAAAGATACTTTTCATTTTAAGTGATAGCCTCCTCCATTGTAGAAGTGTTTTCTGAAGGAAACCCCAAGAATCATAGGCTCAGTTGGAAACTATAAATTCCATTGTTGTTTTGATCAATAACACAGGGAATTCTAATGATCATATCAGAAAATACCAAGTTGTAGAATGCAAAAAATCAACATTTTAATTTAACATTAAGAAAAACTTCTGTCAGGGTGGTACCAAGTATGCCAATTTCTAAAGTAATGTAGGTACTATTAACTTACAGAAAAAAAAAAAAAAGGCAAACCAAATTAATTTTTCTTAGCTGTCTGGACCAAAGAAATTACCTGGTGAATATCCAGGAAATGGACAAACGGAGAAAAAAACTGAAGATGGCAATAGAAACAGAGGAAAGGGAGCATTCTTTTCTCCTAAACAGTTTTGTATGCTGTATGCATGATCCCCAAATTTCAAGGGGAGCCTGTAACACACTGTTGAGAGAACCAGGAATCTGATCCCATAAGATAACACCCCATTTGTTCTTAACACATACAGCCTTGGGGCACCTGGGTGGCTCAGTCAGTTAAGCGTCTGACTCTGGTTCAGGTCACCATCTCACAGTTCATGAGTTTGAGCTCTGCGTCCAACTCTGTGCTAAGAGCTCAGAGCCTGGAGCCTACTTCGGATTTTGTGTCTCCCTCCCTCTTTGTCCCTCCCTGGCTCATGCTCTGTGTGTCTCTCTCTCTCAAAAATAAACATTTAGAAACATTTTCTTAATGTATGTTTGTTTATTTATTTATTTATTTATTTAGAGAGCAAGCAAGCAAGCACAAGCAAGGGAGACCATGCAGGGAAGGAGCAGGAGCAGAGAGAGTGGGAGAGAGAGAAAATCCCAAGCAGGTTCCACATTGTCAGCGAAGAGCTGGATACAGGGCTCGAACTCACAAACTGCAAGATCATGACCTGAGCTGAAATCAAGAGTTGAATGCCTAACCTATTGAGCCACCCAGGAGACCCTTAAGAAACTTATTAATTCATGGGGCCACGAGGTGGATCAGCGAATTAAGCATCTGACTTCAGCTCAGGTCATGATTCATGGCTTCAGAGTTCAAGCCTTGCATTGGACTCTGTGCTGACAGCTTGAAGCCTGAAGTCTGCTTCGCATTCTGTGTCTCCTTCTCTATAGGTCCCTCCCCCACTTGCTCTCTCTCTCTCTCTCTCTCTCTCTCTCTCTCTCAAAAATAAACATACATTAAATTATAAAAAAAGTATTAATTCACAAGCTTTATATAGCTTATTGAAAAAAGACCAAAACAGTGAAAACAAGATTTCACTCTTAAAGGGTAGTGTAAATATACATGTACATCATTTTTAAATGAGCTACTCATCAAATTGGATCTGGGTATTACCAATCATTATTAAATGCATTGATAGTCAAGACAGTGATCGGTTTCAATGATCACTTGTTCACTACTTAATTTTTTAAAATTCATTTCTCAAAATGCTTAACTAAAACGTCTGATTGCATTTCTATCATCTATTGTTTTCTAGATATATTTTTTAAGTTCCCTATTATATCATCACTCTTCTTTACTAATATAAATTCTTATCCAAAGCAGCTAGACTATACAGCAGTGCTTGGCTTCAACTCTGTGTAGATAGTTAAAAACTCTGTCTGCCTGTTTCCTTCCTATCAAGCCAGCCTGTTTCTACACACCTGCAGGTTAATCTGATGTTTATAAGCTGAGGAAAAAAGGAAAGGTCCTAAAGAGTCAGCCAGGAGTTGGGCAAGGAATGTATTTGAAATAGAAAAAGGAATATAACAGAAAGGAAAGGAAAAACATACCCCTACACTAAGAACAAAGTATGTTTTCTTCTGCATGAAGAACAAGGGGCCGTGCTTTAGTCTGAGTTGTGGGTGAACATGAAGAAAGCTCCATCAGACAGGTGGGGAAAGGGCCATGTCATGATTCAAGGTCTTCTCTCTGGTTCTTCTCTCTCAGTCTCAGATCATCAGTCCCCCTTTTTATAGCTTGAGTCTCATGTAGGTTGCCAAGTACAAAGCAGAGAACTCCTCACTACACAAAACATATGGTAAAACTTCCCAGAGCAACTCTTGGCTCTGGTTTCTGCTTGCCTGACTCTGACCCCATTCCTCATTTTTGCCACAGGGCTGAGAGCTGAGGGTGGGTGCCTGTGAGCATAGGAAGCCAGAAAAACAGCAGAGGGATCATCAAACCTTGGGCCAAAGCCTAGAAATGATTTGGCAACTCGGTCAGATATCTGTTGTCCTGTTACTTTACGTTTTTGAAAACACACGTTAAAATAAACCCACAATCAAAAAACACAAATATAGCAAACGTTTTCCATTCCATTGGCAGACATGTGAAAAGCAATTATAATTATTTCTTAAGTATCCACATGTGTCTCTTGGCTGACTATTCATGGTGAATTTTTACTTCTCTGTTGGCTGATAGCCAGCACACATCAGAGTAGAACTCAACCACTTCCCAGCAACTGTGCATTCAGGAAATAATAAAGCCAGTTCAAAAAAAGAACTTCAAGTCAAACAATTAGCCAAGTCTGCTGTTGATTTTAGCTCCTGAATTTCCTTAGGAACCATGATGTCATTGCCTAATCTAAAACTAACCCATCCAAGACTCCATATAACTTAACAGAAAAAAATTCTAACATACTTACCAGAGCACCAATGATTTTTTATGATCTTACATCTTTACTTTGCCTCTTCAGTTACTCCTCTTTGTATCCTGTGTTTCAGTGATCCCATACTACCCAGTTTCTCCAAACATACTGGGTTGGTCGTTGCTACATTCAAGATTTATGGTATAATGAATGGGATCTGGTGTTGGACAAATCTAGATTCAAAGCCTGGCGCCCTCTCTGAATAACGACATTACCTTGGGCAAGTTTCTTAAACTCTGAGTCTTAGCTGCCTTGTCACTAAAATAAGAATAAGGACACCTACTTTGGAGGAGCACTGAGAGAACTCAAGTGAGACAGTATTTCTTAAGTTCTTAGCAAAGTGTCTGGACCACAGCAGGCCTTATCTTCCTTATTCATCCCTACAGCTGCCCTTGCTCATCTTTCAAAACTTGCCCCAGAAAATCATTTCTTCCATGCAGCCGTCTCTGCCTGCATCCTCTCCATTTTGCTCTCAGCCAGACAAAAATCATGTTTTCCTTGGTTGTTGAAACTAAGCCATGCATATGCAACAAGTATTAGTTTCAATTTTATGATGCAGCATGTTTCATGCCCATCTTCACTAATCAGTTAGTAGATTCATAGAGACACATACTGTGTCTAAATGATCTTTGAATTCCAGGGGTGCCTGGGTCACTGAATCAGTTAAGCGGCTGACTTCTGATTTTGGCCTAGTCATGATCTCATGGTTTGCGGGACTGGGCCCTATGTCGGGCTCTGCACTGACAGCATGGAGCCTGCTTCCGATTCTGTCTCCCAATCTCTCTCTCTCTGCCCCTCCCCTACTCTCTCTTTCAAAATCAATAAACATTTTTTAAAAAATTTTCTTCAAATTCCAGATACTTAATACTTGCTACAAAGTAAGTACTCTATACATATAGGACAAATCGACAAATATAGATCTGAAGGGAAAATTCATACAATGGGTTCTATTAGCACAGTTAAAGATGATTTGTACATAGTAAAACCAGTATTCCTCAACATGGTAGATATTTATAATTGAGATATACATTGTTATTTTACCTGACAAAGATTTATCATGAACTGACTGCATGCTAACCACATTGGATATAAAAAGGAGTTAGAATTCCCTTGAGTAGTGACGCAGCTTTACAGGGTGGCCACGGATGCTGTGTGCACCATCCCAAGGGGTGCCATTCATGACATGGTCACTACAAGTGTCATGTAATGGATCTCCTGACTCACTCTAGAATATCTACTTTCTGTAAGGAAGGACTTTCAAAACAAAAGCAGGGAAAGGTGCCTGGGTGGCTCAGTAAGTGAGGCGTCCAACTTCGGCTTAGGTCATGATCTCAGGGTTTGTGGGCTCCAGCCCTGCATCAAGCGGTGCTAACAGCTCAGAGCCTAGAGCCTGCTTTGGATTTCGTATCTCCCTCTCTCTCTGCACCTCCCCTGCTTGTGCTCTGTGTCTCTCTCAAAAATAAATGTTACNAGGGGGAGAAGAAGGGCGGAAATGGTGGGGGAAAGGGAGAGAAGCAAACCATGAGAGACTCTTGAATGCTGACAAAAACTGAGGACTGATGGATGTGGGGGGAGGGGGGGATGGGCATGGAGGAGGACACTTGTGGGGATGAGCACTGAGTGTTATGTGGAAACTAATTTGACAATAAACTATTAAAAAAAAAATAAATGTTACAAAAAAATTCAAAATAAAAGCAGGGAGAGAGATAATAACCATACCTCTAAGTCTGAGAAAGTCAAAGGACCGCTCCATTAAAAGCCACCTTAAGCTACAATGCAAACCATACATATAGCCTTCTACCTTCATAAAGAACTCATTTACTACATCTACAGTTATGAAAAACTGTACATTGTACTTTCTTCTAGAGTGAAACAGTCCAATACAGTAGCTACTTCCTACATGTGGCATTTTACATTAACTAAAATTAAATTAAAAATTCAATTCCTCAGTTGCACTAGCTCCATTTCATGTGTTTGGTAGCCACATGTAGTTAGTGGCTTCCAGACTAAGCAACGGAGACGTAAAACATCTTAATCACCCCAGAAAGTTCTAATGAACTGTGTTGCATCTAGAGAATGACAATGAAAATCTGTTTTTTTAAAAAATCTGGGTATGTCCTTCTGGTCGTGTGATTAATTGGGTTATTGGCTATCTAGTACCAAAAAAGAACTGGTGACCCTAAAAAGAATTAGTCACCATTATCCTTTACATGGTAAAGGGAAGAATGGAGATCAGGAAAAGACTTCAGGTCTGAAACATCTGTTAATTTTAGCTTACAAATGTGGAAATAGTCCAATCCAATATTAGATTTTTCTTGATGAAAAAATAGATGCTTGAATTTAAAAAGCAGTCTCTATCCATACTCTCTACTGTTTTTTAAGTCAGTTATTGTCTTAGGAATAAGTGAAGAGCTAAAGGTGGTTGTACTTTAAGATCATCTCCCAAAAGGATTGATTTTTTTTTTCCACTGGTAAACACTTCTGGAAGTTTTAAGTCAGAACTCTCTAAAAGTTGTCATTCTCATAACAAGGATTAGAAAGCTTTCAAAAAATGTCCTATAAAAATGAACGTATTCTCAGTCTTTATTCATAACAATGTCTGTGCCCATAATACATTTGAATACTGATAAGACTGCTCTTTTATTAACTGTTTAATGAATAAAGGACAACCAGTCCTTTATGAGATCTGAGACACTGAAGAATTCTGCCCGCAATTTACCCCTTGTGGGGCAACTTTACTTCCATATACCAATTCTTAGGGAGACAAATATTTATATGCTTAAATTGTGTATAGGGATTGTCCATGCCAAGGAGGGAGAGAGAAATTCCTGCCTATCTTCAGAAAAGAACACCACAGAGTCAGAGCTTCTCAAAATATGGTCTTGGACCCTGCACATTAGAAGTCCTTTTATCAGGACTAAATACAGATGCCTATGGCCCACTGCCTAGGATCCAGGCTTATTACATCATAATCCTAAGGTTGGGGCCTGGGACTCTGCATCTGACAAGTGAGCAAGAGACTGGTACGCACATTCCAGTAGGACAACCATTGTCACAGTGGCAGAGACAAAGGTAAAGGACCCTGCACTATATATTCTGACAATATTACTGGGCTGGAAGAGAGCAGTCTGATATTTCAGACAATGGCAAAGTTTTAAACTAGTACCAGTGATCACTTTCCAGTGAACATTTTATATATAAACACACACACATGTTATATATATCATTAATATGTAATATTAATATAGGATACAATTATAATTGTCACACATAAATTATATATTAATATAATATTGATTATATTAATTATACAATAATGCAATATATATAAATGCCACGTGTAATTATAACATAATTATATTTGCTATTAATCATGTCACATATGTTAATTATGCTATATTTATAAATATAACATATATACACACAAAATGTATTTCTCCCAAGGATATCAGTACATTAGGGCATAACCAATACACAATTTGCTGCATGAGAGCGCTATAAGAAACACAGTAGAAAATTAGTAAAAAATTTATTTATGTCATTGTGGTACCTATTATACAACTGAGAAAAGCATTACAAGTATAAGCTCTTGTAGTCATACAATATTTGTAAAACCAAGCCATCCAAAAATATTCTGAGTGAAAGTTCACCCTTCTCTCCCTACTGTTCAAAGAGCTACTGTAAACCCCAGCCTTCAACTCCTTCATAGTATCAATTGGCCAACAAGTGGGGCCATGTCTTGTTTTGGTCATCCTGTTTTATTCCTGGATTATTTTAGCTAGTAAATTAAACCTTGTTGACTAGATGGATGGATACATCACTGAAAACAAGGACAGTAAATGGCATTTGATGCTCTGAAAGACACTGAACAACCTTCAAAATTACTCCTCCTTTCCTAGTTCTGCATTAGAAAGTATGAAACAGAAGAAAGAGGTCCTGTCACTGCTGTAGTTAAGCCCACACCTTTGCCATTTACTAAGTGCCTCTGAGACACTGAGCAGATCACGCGCTCCCTCTGGGGCTCTGTTTCCCTCTATAAGGAGAGGGGTGAGACAAGATGATATTCCTGCTTCGAAATTCCGTAGTTTGAATGAGGAGAAAAGAGTTCCTCATCTTAGCTATATAGCTTTCCGCTTTTCATAATAAAATACATTCTTCTTTTAGCTAACGTTCTTTGAATTATCTTGATGTAATTTGCCTTGGTGATTTTTTTAATTAGTTAAGCTTAGCTGCATGAAGCAAACGTGACAACTTTGAGAATAAAAAATTTAATTTCATAAACATCTTCACTATTAAATTAATCACAGTGAAGACAACTCAAAAAATTTAAAGAAACTTCATTAGAAATAAGGTGAGAATCCCACATGCTGATATAATTGATTTGTTAGAAGCTGAAAACATTTGAGGTTTAATTTTTCATATATGTAAAAATAGCAACACTTGGGTTCATAAAAATTTGACAAATTCTGAGGCCATGCATTCTGAAGCACATTTAACATGTTAGCAAAAATAGATATAATTATGGTCAACAATCATTTCCTAGGTATTTACTATACATCAGACAGTGTATTAGGCCCTTAATACAAAAAAGGTTTTTGAGTGTCTTTTCAATAGAATGTTAGGGATTTCTAATGATTCTTCTAGGGATTAAACATAAGAATGCATATATACATTTCAGATTGCTTTTGACTAGACTATTTGACAACTTTAGAAATAATCCTTGAATTAGAGAAAACTGTTAGCAATGCAAACACTTTCTGTTTGCAGCAATTCAAAGGATTCCTGTTCATGACAATGCAAACTAATTTTGTCTCATTGAGAAGGGCTTAAGATCTTTTTGGTTCCTTCATTAATTAAATATTTGAATTATGTTCATTTTGTGTTTCTATGAACCGTGATTTTACCTGTGTGAAAATTATACTTTAACATATGAAAAATGGTCTCTAGAGTCCCTAATTATGTTTTGGTGGGAATACATAACAAAATGTATATATATATATATCATGACTATTTGATATTTTATTTTAGCTATACAATCACTAGACAAAAAATTCAAGCATTATTTCAGATTTTCTTTTTAGGTTTCACACTGATAGAAATTAAACTACAAAATCAACTCTGAACATTTTTACCAACTCAGCCAGTGGACGTCCACAGAGCAGGTGACCTTACACAAAGAAGGGCTAAAGAAAACCTCCAAAAGTCTCCCAAGAAAGTTGATGTTATCTTCAACATTTCTAATTATTTTCCAAAGCCAGAAGACCTCCAACCTCCATTCTGAGCATCAGATTTGTTGTTGATGTCCCTATACATTGTGCCTCGTAACCTTAAGCTAAAGTTCAAAATAAGTGCACCCTGTCCTCAAGCTCCCTAATCACTCCAGTCAAACTTTTGCCTTCTGTACTGCTTCTTGCACATCCCTCAACCATCCAATCTCTAGGCCTACAAGTTGGGTCCTTTCTGCAGCTCCAACACCAGTCACCCCATTTGGACTCAGTAACTCCATTTCCAACCTACTCTAGTAGCTCACTCACACCATAAGTCCAACAGTTTTGTCAATTAAGTTCCAACAGCTTTACCTGTCTCCAAACTTTCCACCTCAAAGTTATGGTCCTTACTGGGGAGTGAGCCAGAATGATGCATTAGATTAGAAATATAACCTTGACTTTGGCATAACCTGGTTCTCTGTGATGGGATAAAGGATCCTGAACATGATGATGAAGACCCTCCACAATCTGGTCTTGTTTTCTTCTGCAATCTCACTTACCATCATAGAGCCCTACAACTGATGCCTCAGCAACTAACCACAGGGTGCAGTTTCCGTGCCATTATTTCTTGCTTCTTGCTCTTTCTGCCTTGAATATCATATTGCTCTTCCCTTCCTCCCCTTTCTGGCTACCTTTTTAAAAACACAGTTCAGTTCAAAGCATTACCACTTTCACTTACTTAAACAGTTTTCTAGGCCCTCCTCTATTTCGAGGCCACAACTGTTCAAACACCATGTACTCACTTTTATTACTGTGCTAAAAAAAAATCTACAATTACCTTCTTGGGTATGGTGCCCCTTACAGAGCCTTAAGTTCCTTGAAGTCACAATTCAAACCCTCTTACAGGACATGATTAGTGCCTCCCTTAAGATCTAAAGTATGGTTCTCATTATGTCCCCATTTAATTCAATTGTCTGGCTCCTCCGCTAACCAGAAGGATCCTGAAGATGACAGCATCCTACAAGCAGCAGTCCCAATTGTCCACGAACCAGCAGATGGTATATATGCTAGGTATATCTTTGAGTCATATGACCTAAGATACATGACATGGGGTTTTAGTTTAACATATGAGTTTTCCTATATCTATCAGAGAAGAGAATCAGAAACAATTTGCATTCACCTTTAATGTATAAAGGTATACATTTACAGTGTTGCCCTTGGGCAACTCTCTGTCCCTCTGTCATAACATAATCTGCAGTTTCCTGAATGGTCTGGATCTCCTGTAGAATGTCACACTGATCCACTGTTATTATGCTAATCACCAAAGTGCATGAAGTGGCCAGCATCTTGAAAGTCTTGTTTAGATATATGGGCTCTAGAGGGCGAGATATAAGACTTCTTGAAAAAGAAAAAAACCTATTACAAATTTTCACCATCTGTTACAGATGTCTGAGTTCACCTCAACTAAATACTTAAGCACAGAAAATACATTTAAACAAGGCAAAGATTGTTCAGTTATATCTCTTTTAGACTACTGCCTAGAAATTCTGCATCAAAAATCAGAAAGAAAAATTATAGGGGTCCTAGGTGGCTCATTTGGTTAAGTGTCTGACTCCGGCTCAGGTCACAATCTTGCAGTTCATGAGTTCAAGCCCAGCAGTGGGCTCTGTGCTAACACCTTAGAGCTTGAAGCCTGCTTTGGATTCTGTGTCTCCCTCTCTCTGCCCCCACCCCATGCTCACACTCTATCTTTCTCTTTCTCTCTCAAAAAAAAATTAAAAATTTTTTAGAAAGAAAGAAAAATTATATAAGTGCCTATCACTTAATATGCAAAATGTTGTTAGTGTAAAGTCTCCTGTGTTGTGATTACCAAGTAACTCCTAGAAACAACTAGTAAATTGATACACGGAACAAGAAATGGTATCCTACAATCTCCCCCAATAATATTCAAAGTAGTATAGTGAGATACACAGAATTTCATAATTATTACTCAGATTTTCTCTCAATCCTCATGTTATACTTTCTTTTACCAATCCTTTCCAATCACATAACTGATTGTAATTTCTATTCATGTTGGCGGGCAGACATTAAATATTTCACTAAACCACCTACTTTCTGCAGTCTCACCTTTCTCAGATATTTCTAACATATTGGGTTAACAGAGTTTACTGCTAAAATTGTATCAACTTATGCTTTAAATATAAATGAAAATATATTTGCAATGGAGAACTATAAACATGGTTTGATTTTATGACAGTGGGACCCAGGCTTTTTTTAATACATTAAGTGATGTGATGCAAAACATGAAAGATCAAGAATCCCTTCCCAAGAACATCTATCATTTTAAAGGAGAAATTAATAGGCGAGAGAGGAACAGGCCTTTGGCGACATCCTTTGGGAAGGTGGAAATCACTCTATGTAATTAATGCTGCAAAAGGAACAAAACCTATTTTTTAAGAAAAAAAAATGCCCAAAGGACTAAGAATGAATAAGAATCTGGTGCCTCCTACTATGAATAATGCTACATTTATAAATGAATATATTGGCCTCATGATAGATGCTTCCAAAATAATGATAAACCATATGCTTTGCACCAAATGAACCTTTTCCTTGGAACCCATCACTTTCAAATCTGTCATCACTCTCGGGGTGCCAGGTCTCTGCTTAATGTGCTGGAGTTAAATTTACCAAGCAATATTCTGGTAAATGTAGGCTTAACCTGCGCAGAAGTTCCTGGATGGTCATTTTGCTTAGCTTAAAACATGCTACATTCTTCTGCAGAATGTATTCGGTAATTAAAATAAACTCCTTTAAACAACCTTTCTGAGAGATGAAATTCCCTAAACCCCAAAATGAATGTCATCAAGTATGGACTATTTCATTTGTTTCCTCTGCTGAAAGAAAGAAACACTAGATGATACTCCATCAGCACACTGAGGTGTTTACAAAGGGATTACTCAATAAATCAGGTTAGCACTAATGGGATTGGTCTTTAGCTTTCAATATAATTAAAGAGTATATAGTTTGTAGTATGGCATTAAAAAAAGTTTAATAAAATTTTATTTTAGAATAGTTTTAGATATACAGGAAAGTTGTAAAGATGGCACATCAGATGCTACCTCCCACAAACACACTTTCCCATTATTAACATTTTACATAGGATGTTAGTGAACCGATACTGACATATTATTAATAACCATAGCCAATATATTATTCACAAATACTTAGTTGTTTTTTAATGTCTTTTTTTCTATTCCAGGATCCTATCCAAGATACCATTGTACAATTAGTCGTTATATCTCCTTAGACTCCTTTCAGCTATGACAGTTTTTCTGACTTTGTTTTTGATGACTGTGACAGTTTGGGAACTAGGAATGTATTTGTAGAATACCTCTCAATTGTCATTTTCCTGATGTTTATCTCATGATTAGATTGGAGTTAAAGGTTTTGAGGAGGAAGATCACATAGGTAAATGTATTCTCACCATATCATATTATGGTATATACTATCAACATGGCATTCCTATTGAGATTAAATTTACCTAGATCATCTGGCTAAGACAAATTTACAAGGCTTTTCCACTGTAAAGTTAATCTTTTTATCACTTCCCATGCTACACTCTTTGGAAGGAATCACTTACTGTAGCCACATTTAAGGAGTGGGGAGTTAGATTCTACATCCTTGCAAGAGAAGTATTTACATAAAATATTTGGCATCCTTTTGCACTGGGAGATTTATCTATTAAGCCTATTTATTTAATCAGACATTTAGATCAGTATAGACTCATGAATATTCATCTTAAGTGTTAGATAATCCAACACAATGTTACTTGTTTTGATTCTCAGACTCTTCCAGCTTTAGCCATCAGGATTCTTTCAGTAGACTTCTAGGTCCAACTTGTATACCCTACCTATCACTGTGTATATGTGAGTGCAGAGGACTGTATATGCAAGCACTTCTTAACTTACTGGCACCAAAAGGTAGTCCAGGCTTGTCTTGCATACTCTTTACCTCAGTCCTTGAATAAACCACTTCTCCAAGGAATCCCCATGCCTTTATTGGAGAAACCAGTCTCAGCTGAAGATGCTCAGTGCTAATGGATGTTGTGCTTCTAGGCCCTCTCAACAGACACAGAAAGAAGTATTTGTGTGTACACTAACCCTTAATTATATACATAATGATAAATACTATCATATCTATCTATTTGCATCTATATTAAGCCTTTTTTAATTTGTATGTAATTGACCAAACTGAAAATACACTTCTCCCCAAATTGAACACACCCAGTTAAGGAGACTCCATTTTGGAACTGATGGTACTCTGGATGTTGCAGTGCAGAAATCATACAGTCCTTTACCCTGCGTGATGTTCTGGTCGACTCACGACTGGAGTAATTTGAGAGACTTCACTGTACACTTCATTTCTGGTCACCTTTTGTGGTCTTAACACAGGGCTTGACATATGTCAACATTCAGTATTTGCTGAATAGATGTCTGAAGAAATCCAGACATAAATGACATCTATTACCTTCCTCTCCACTTACAGAGCATGCTTTCCTTCTTGTTTTGTATGTCAAGAAATTTGGCTCAACCTCAGGCTCTCCTTCCTACAAATATACATGCACCATACGCATCTGTATGTCTACTTCCCGCTCAGCAGAAAACAATTTGTCTTCAGCTGGCGTTAACAGACCCAGGTAAGGGTTAGCTTCCCTCTTCTGACTTTCAAGGTACCTCCTGACTTTCCAGGTACCTAATCCCACCACTAATTTGCCTGAATCATCCTGCATCTACAAACCTCTCCATTTCCACTTTCTTTCTTCTCAGTAAACACACTTGAGGCCCTCCCATCTTTTTACAAATGTAGATTTTTACCTCCAAAACACTTTCTCTTTTTCTATTTCTCTTCATGCCCCAGCACCTTGAAAATATTATCTAAATAAAATTTTCCATGTTCTCATCTCCCTTCTATTTTTCCACCATTACTTGACTTCTACCACTAATGAAACATAACTTCTACCTCATTAGCTAATTCCAGTGAACTCCTCTCTCCCATTTAATTGATCTAACATATGATAAGCCAACAGAAAAAACTAAACTTGCTGACAAATGTAGCAACTTAGAAAATATATACAATTTGCTTATTTACATGTAAAGTGCCATTCATATAACTGAATTTTTAAAAATTCAAGAGCTATGCTTCAAATCATTTTTTAAATAAAAAAATTTAGAAGAAAATGCTGATTAAATTTGTTGCTGTCTGAATGAAGAAAATTTTTAAGAATTTTTTTTTTTTAAATTTTATTTATTTTTGAGAGAGAGACAGAGACAGCATGAGCAGGGGAGGGTCAGAGAGAGAGAGCGAGACACAGAATCTGAAGAAGGCTCCAGGCTCTGAACTAGCTGTCAGCACAGAGCCTGATGCGGGGCTTGAACCCACGAACCGTGAGATCATGACCTGAGCTGAAGTCGGACGCTTAACCGACTGAGCCACCCAGACGCCCCGATTTTTAANTGCAGGGCTTGAATCCACAAACCATGAGATCATGACCTAAGCTGAAGTCAGATGCTTAACTGATGGAGCCACCCAGGTGCCATTAAATTTTTTTTTATGAATGCAGAAAATTTTTAAAAAGAAAGATTATGTCTAAATTTATATTTAGATAAGAATTGCATGTCAATATAAATAAATGTATAAGGCAAGCAACACATTTGAAATGCCTTATCATCGCACAAAAAAGTAAATATTATTAGTAATTAAAATATTAATGAGAAGTGGGAAGCCTGAGTGGCTCAATCAGTTAAGTTCCTGACTTCGGCTCAGGTCATGATCTCGCGGTTTGTGAGTTCGAGCCCTGTGTTGGTCTTAGTGCTGACAGCTCTGAGCCTGAAGCCTGCTTCGGATTCTGTGTCTCCCTCTCTCTCTCTACCCCTCTCCTGCTCACACTCTGTCTCTGTCTCTCAATAATGAATAAATGTTAAAAATATTTTTTTAAATGTTAATGAGAAGATAATTTACAAGGGAGAAAATACAAATGGTTAATAAAATGTTCAGCTTCATAAGAAAAAAGTTAAATAAATAATTCTTTTTTTCACCTATTCAATTAGTAAGTGACTCAAATATATCTCCCAATTCTAGTAAATGTAAATTTAGACTAACATATAGCAATGGTTTCTAGAAAGGGGTGGAAATATGATTTTTTTTCTATTCTATTTATTTCTGGATTTTCAAAGCCTCTCTAAAAAGAACAAAAGAGCCATAGGGGAGGAGAAGGGGAAAAAGTAGTTAAGCAGAGGGAGGGAAGCAAACCATAAGAGACTCTTAAATACTGAGAACAAACTGAGGGTTGATGGGGGCCGGGGGAGAGGGAAAAATGGGTGATGGGCTTGGAGGAGAGCACTTGTTGGGATGAACACTGGGTGTGACATGGAAACCAACTTGACAATAAACTATATTAAAGGGGTGCCTGGGTGGCCCAGTTGGTTAAGCATCCAACCTCGGCTCAGGTCATGCTCTCACTGTTCGTGGGTTTGAGCCCCACGTTGGGCTCTGTACTGAAAGCTAGCTCAGAGCCTGGAGCCTGCTTCAGATTCTGTATCTCCCTCTCTCTCTCTCTGACCCTCCCCTGCTCATGCTGTCTCTCTCTCTCTCTCAGAAATAAAAAAACAACATAAATAAACAAAAAATAAATAAAACAAAAGATATTTAACAATCAGAAGGAAAATATTAAATGCCATCTATTAATAAAATAATCAGGAGACAAAATCGTAAGTTCAGAATCAGACATTACAAAGTAATGAAGTGGGCTGAAATACCTGTTGGGATTAGTGTAGTGCCAAAAAAGCCCTCTTAGAATACTTTTCCTACCAACTTCTTCACACCTATTTTTTAATGGAAAAAAGGCAATTTATTTAGTTGGAAATTAAGCTATAAAAGCAAACACTTCCGGAGTAAGTGTAAGTTCACAATAAGTAAGTTCACACTAAGACATAAATGATAGATTGCTTCTGGAAAAGAGGTGTTAATGAAAGAAACAGAAGGTAATGCAAAAAGACAAAGTAGACACCCTGTAAAGGGGGAAATGGATGGTAAAGTAGAGGCCCAAAACCATGAAGACAGGCTTTCCCTGATATGGAAAACTATGCTTTGTGTACAGACTCTTCAAAAAGCCCTTCTCCAGAATACTGTGCTACAGCCCTTGCCTAAAAGGAAGCAGCTGTGGACACAGATGTGTTCTTGCTCTGTTATTCAAGCCCCAACTGGATAAAAGCAGGTTAATATAGTTTTAATGGTGGTAGATTAGATATTTGGCCTGTTTGTTAGATGTAATTGAATCTGTGTTTTTGAGAAAAGCTCTTGATGACGCACAATGTCACAAATCCAACATAAGAAGGGCAGTTTAAGATCTGGTGAGCAAATGCACGTGTACTAACATGAAATGAGTGGAAAACACTGGGTATTATTAGAAGATATAGCCAGATAAATTATGATGAGATTTTATGTTTGATTTAGAGATACAGTTCCTTATTCAAAAGGATGGACTCTTCAAAAAATAAATGCCATCATTTACAGATTTGGATGCTTAAGAAAAACAAGTGCTGGGGTAAAAAATTGAAAAAAATTCAAGATTTTCTTTTTTCTTTTGGTTATCAACTTGATGGCTATTTTAAAGTATTCATGTTGATAAAATAATCAGAAAGTTAACTACCCAATGAGCTTTTAATGTGGCAAAGACAGGAATCAATCCCAGGCAGCCCAAATCAAGTCATTACCCTATCTTAACTGCTTAATCTGTGTTTACTTCCCAGTTATTCTCCAAACTGCAAATTAGCTGCTCTGCTATTCTAAATGGGTTCTTTTAAAATAAATAGTAAATGATGAAATGTGAAAATACAAAAAACATAAAAATGCATAGGAATGCATTTTTCTGATCTGTTTACCTAATTCATTCTGTCAATATTTATTGAGCCTCTATTATGTGCCAAACACTTTTAGATGCTTGGGCACTATCAATAAACAAAACAACAGCCACAAAAGTTGCTCCATCATTATGGAGCTTAAATTCTAGAGAAGGAGACAGAAAATAAATAATGAAAGTAACAAACACCACTATGTATTAGAAGGTAACAAGTGGTCTTGAAGGAAGAGTAAGATAATAAGGTAGGTAGTACAGGGGGTGGGGCTTTATTTTGAAGGGAGGGGGATAGGGGTTGTTAGGCTAAACCACAATGGGATGCCAATATCAGATTTAAGACTGGAAGACCCAGGCATAAAGGAAATGAGCTATGAGGATATCCAAGAAGAAAGTGTTCCAGGCTGAGAGAATAGCCAATGCAAATAAATACTATCACTGAGTACCTCTGGCAGGCACAAAGAACAGAACAGATAAGTGTAGCTGAAGCAGAGCCAAGTGAAGAGAAAGGTAGTAAGAGATAAGGTAATGGCAAAGATAAAGGAGCTCAATTACAGAGAGGGTTTATAAAGTCTTTGACTTTACTCTGACACAGTGAGTCAATGGACAGTTTCAAGCAGAAGAGTAACATTACCCATCTTCTATTCTCAAGTTACTCAGGTTGCATTTCTGGGAATCGACAGTAGGAAGCAGAGAGAACTGCTGAGACGTTTTGGTAACACTCAGGCTAGGTACGATATTAGCTCTACTGCAGCTATAAAAGCAGAGGTGGTGAGAAGTACTCAGATTCTGGACTATTCAGTCAGTAGAACTAACTAGACCTGCTGATAGATTGCATGTGATGGATAGGAGAATGAGAAAAGTCCGGGATGCCCCCAAGATCTCTGAGGAAACACCTAGAAGGCTGTGGTTGCCATCAGCTAAGATTAGGAAGACTGCGTCTGGATCAGGTTTGAAGGCAACATTTGGAAGGGTCCATTTGGGACACATGGAGTTTGAGATGTGTGTGAGATATCTAAGTCAAGAGGTCATTTATTGCAGCTGTATATAGGAGTCTGGATTTCAAAAGAGGGGTCCAAGCAGGAGATATAAATTTAGAAGTTGTCAGTCTGAAAATTAATTTCTAGCTAAAAGAGCAAGAGAAGCAAAGCACTCATTGGTCACTTAACATATGCCATGCCCTACACCATAAACTCTCACATGCCTTATGTCATTTAATTCTTGTAACCCCCCTGTTTTTCAGAATAGACTATTTTACAGCCTAGTAAATTAAATTGAGAAAGTCTAAGTAATTCCCTGAGGCTAACCAGCTTTCCTTATGGCAATGAATTTTGGAAGAGGCAGACCTTGGACTCCTATGTAGGCTTTTCCATTAGCTATAAAACCTCTCAAGTGCCCAATACAAATAGAAATGTAGCTTATATTCTGGCTGTGATAAATGAAAAAAAGGAATCCAAAAAGTGGATGCAGAACTATAGACCTAGTATAATAAGTGCCCTTAATGATGTGAATTAAGTTTAAAGTTGAGTTTAATAAGCCTTTACAATGAATGAAAATTTACAAAGTCTTTTAGGATTTGAATAAAAATGTTTAAAACATTTTAGTTTTCTTAAGTAAATTGTCTTCTTGAAAAATCACCTGTTTCTCACTAGTCCTTTATTCTGATGTGACCAACATGAGCCAAATTGTGCACACATATGTGGTACATTAAGTAACCTAATTCTCCAACACAGATAAAAATAATGGCTTATTCATTTGATACCATATTTTCCAAAGAATTATAGTACAAATCTCTCTTCTCTTAGTCATTTGGCTTTAAAGGTTTCATATCTATTATTTTTCTTGTACTTTTTAAGTAGTTAAACCTATTTAAGAATATTCAGATACAGAAGGTACACATCTTCTCAATAGGTAAGAGTATCACATACCACTTCTGAAGATGTCTATGAGCAAAATTATAAATTCTACTGTAAAATTATAAACATACCTATAAAAAACAAAAAGCTTGAGAAAAAAATAGAACTTCCAGATTTCTTCCTACTAAATATGTTATTCTAACAAAAACAGTTTCCAAATTTCCTGATAAGATGATTAATAAAAATATTTCATATACTCACATATACATTAAATATCCAGTACCCAGGGCTGTATCATTAGAACCTCTATTCTCTCTGTTCATGATGGACAGACGCAGAAAATAATTTTTCAAAACTATACAGAGGTTATTTTTTAATTATATATACACATAGTATGCATATTATAATATGAATGATATATATAAATACCTGGTCTATGAATTTATAACATAACTTTCAAAGAAAACAATTTTAAATGTAAATATTCACACGGGTTATGGCTTTATAGGAGGTTAACTCAGAGAACAAATATTGACTTAGCATTACCATTTATAAAATAAACTTGTGGAGAACTCATTTATTTAACCTGTTCTACACACACATACATGCACATGGGTGCACACATTTATAGTCCCCATAGTTTCTTGACCTATACCTATATTATCTTATCTACTTTAGAGCTTACAAAATACATTACAAATATGCAACCACTGTTCGCTGAAGCCCACTGGCCCCTTAGCCATCACTGGAACATGTAGCCATGGGCCAATGGCCAACCAGAGCAGCTCCACAAACACTTGCTTTGTACACGACAGCTCCATGTAATATTCTGTAGCAGAAAGGCTTCTGCCGCTTACAAAATTACTTGGAAAACCACTGTCTTCAAGATCTCTTAATTAAAAGTAGAATTATTGAGGCATCAAAGCTTCAAATTTATGTAACAGAACTACAGAAAGAAATGTGTAACCCTCAACAGACACTTGGATTAACATTACTTTTCCCAAAGAAACCAGGCAAAAAAAATCTGTTTTGTATCATTTACTGGAAAGCTTAACATGTGAGCAGTACTAAGTAGTGGTTTTACAAAATGTGGAGTTATTTTCAGTAATGTGCTAAGATTCACCATGGTGTATGTTTACATCAAAGTAAATAAAACATTTCAGTACAAAAGGGCCCTTTAATAAAACATAGAGAAATACTATATATAGGAAAGAGAACTCTGTGTTTCATAGGACATTTTTCATTGAGATCTTAGTGGTTCTGGAAAATGAGTAAGAGAGACTCGGTTATATGCAGTTTATACATAAGCAAAGGAAATGCAGTGACAAAAAATGATTCACACAGGGTTACAAAGTTAGCCGAGAAGGATTCTCCTAAGTCTGGTTCAATGGAAATTGCCATGGACCACATAGATCTCTGTTGCTGTGTGATGAACTAATGTGTTATGAATTTACTGTGAATTTACTGGAACTTAAGTGATAGGCCATAAATACAGGGCTATAGAAAATAATTGCTGACTACACACTCGAAATGAAATCTAAACCTAAAGAATTGAGCTTTTAGAGCTAAAACCTCAGAGAGGCTTGGCCAAAACACTTACACTTGCTAACCAACAAGCAACCTCCTGAGATGGGAGAATTATCCTGAATTATCATCACTGTAACCATAGGATCCTTATAAAGGAGGCAGAAGAGTCAGTAGTAGGACATGTGAAGATGGAAGAGGTCAGAGCAATGTGATATATGAAGGACTTGGCCCTTGTTAGCTTTGAAAGTAGAGGAAGAGAGTCACAAGCCAAGGAAACTGGGCAGCTTCTAGAAGCTGGAGAAAGCACAAAAATGGATCTTACCCAGAACCTAAAGGAAGGAATGCAGCCCTGCCTCATCTTGATTTTAGTCCAGTATGAGCCATGTCAGATTTTTGATCCACAGAACTAGAACATAATAAATGTGTGTTAATGCCATTAGGTTTGTGATAATTGGTTACAGCAGGAACAGAGAATTTGTATACTCAGCTAATAAAAGACATGTTTTCTTTATAGATGAAAAAAGATCTTAAAAATCAAGAAACATCTACTGAAAGTCTAAGGTGGGCTAGACTCAAGGACCTGGAATTGAAAGATGACTAAGTTGTACTTTTTGTGGTCAGGAGGGAATTGTGTTTTTATGCACAGAAACTGGCTTATATGTACATGGGCCTTCAGGTACATAAATGTTTATCTGCACGTAAAAGGTTAACAGGGTGAGAAGAAGGAGGGATTTTAGAAATCATCTTAAACCAACCATACAAATGAGAAAGCTACTTCAGCTGGGCATTGAGAAAGTTTAGTTTCCACTTCTTTTGCTTAATAAAGTGCAAATAACTTGAAGTCTGTGATTCTGATATGAACAGTCCCTAAATTTCAATTATGATCAGTCAGTCCCACATCATTCTGAAGGTGATCAGCTGTCGCGGCATGTTCCTCTTGAACAAAAGTTCTCAAGTTAAAGAACTGTTCCAGAATTTCTAATGGTAACAATAAAATATTACAGATTCTATTACATTTGAAAACCTGAAATCTAAAGACAGTGGACCCCAGAATGGCCTATAAATTCTAACAAATATCAAATGTGATGTCTATTTTAAAGATCCAACAAAAAGCAAAGCTACCACACAGAAATTTATTGATAGAATAATCATGATGCCATAAAAATATGCATCTAAAAATTAGTTTCTGAATAGTATTATTTCACATGATTCTAAAAAAACCAAGATTCAAAAAACAAAAATTCAAATTAGATGATACATTAAGAGAAAGAATAATCAATATGTATCTATATAATTTATCTCTTTCTGGAATACTCTTCGTGCCTTCTCTTGATTGGTTCCTGAATGACAAAATGTTTCTATTTTGGAAAGGAACTTGATAAGAAGAAAATCAAAGATAATTTTTTTCACAGAGTTTCAACCTCCATAGCTAGATTTACATGTCGCTGATTTCTAAAGTCTATTGCCAATAAGAGAATAGTCTTTCCGTGCAATACTTGGTAAAGCCCCAGAGTCAGAAGCACTAGATTGATATTTGATATTAATTAATATTGTAAACTAGTATAGAAACTACACTTCAGGGGCGCCTGGGTGGCTTAGTCGGTTAAGTATCCGACTTTCGCTTAGGTCATGATCTCGCGGTTTGTGGGTTCGAGCCCCGCGTCAGGCTCTGTGCTGACTGCCAGCTCAGCGCCTGGAGCCTGTTTCAGAGTCTGTGTCTCCCTCTTTCTCTGACCCTCCCCTGCTCACGCTGTCTCTCTCTCTCTCTCTCTCTCTCCTAGAAATAAATAAAAATATTAAAAAAAAAACTACAGTTCATATTAATATCACTTAGTATTCTGAACCAGTAGATCAACCTAGTAAACTCCATAATCACTTCAGATGATGATAAACACGCCTTATATATATTAAGTCAGAAAAAAATACTACTGCAGTATTATTATAGGAAGTAACATACTAAATACCCATATGATTTATAGATAATGACTAAATGGTCAGGATGATGACGACCATTTAGTCGTCATAGTAGCTTACTCAATGACAGGTTCTGTGATACACTGTCTCTTATTATTTATTCTTCACCATAATCCAAATAGATACACACACCATCTCCACTTACAGTTAAAGAAAAGGACATAGAATGATTAAGTATCTTTCACAAAGTCACATAGTCACATAGCTTGTAAGCGATAAAATCAGGATTCAGACTCTGACCATGGCCAGGTTGTTCTGGCTCCCACACATCAGTCCTTCCCTCTTACTACACTGCTTCTCATGGACAGAAGTGAAGGTCACAGCATGAAGTATTGAATTGGAATTCTGGGACTTCCTCAATTCCTACCTAGGGACTATTGAGGAAATCAATGTATCTATCTTGGACTTAGCTCCCATTATATAAATTAAAAGATCCAAAGATATCAAAAGGTCTTTATTTTTATAATTCATTCATGTTTTTATGCACTTATTCCATAGATACACACCAAATGCTTTTGGCTAGACCCACTCTAGGTACTGGGCATACCACAGTTAACAACAGAAAAAGATTCTGAATTAATCTCACTTCCTCTGGTAAGATGAATACTTCTTGGGCATGTGACTCAGGGAAGGTATTTCTGGTAAGGGATATTTGACCTGACCTGAAAAAATATGAACTTAAGCCATAGATATATCCTACAGAAAAGGCTTTCTAGGTAGGAAGACTCGTTCCAATGGTTCATTCAAAATCTACCCATGTTAAGTATCCTTTTTCATATGATTGCTAGATTAACACTGAAAGGAATAAATTTTATAAGATTTTTTAAAAATTGGAAGTGGTTAGAAGCATTCTATATCCTTTTCAGCTACAAACTGAAAATCTAATATTTGGGAATGAAGGAAGTCATATGATTCAGTAGAAAGCACCAAACTGGTAATAACAATTCCTTCCAAAAAATATAGGGAGTGTTTGCCTCACATACTTCCTTACAAGATATAAGCAAGGATAACCTTTTAGATGAATATTATTTTGTAAAGTATCATTTGCAGATGGATGAGCAACTATTTGTATTCCCTTTTAAAAGTTCAGTCCATACAGGTTGCAAAGTTTAACAAGTATAGAGTTTATTGAAGTCAGAGTCGAGGGTATAATCCTATAACAGGATGAACTGCACACACAGGTGAATTATTTAGCATAAGACTGGGATGACAGCTTAATGCACTAAATTTGACACGTCAAAGGCAAAAATGCAGTAATTTCTATTACCATTACCTTCTCAAAATTTAGCATCCTCTTTCAATTTTATTACCAAGGCATCAAACTACCTTGAAACTTATAAAATAGTCTGGAATGATCACTTAGAATATTAAATGTACTACAAAATAGCTTCATCTTTATACATGCTCATTAGAGAAACAGAACGCAAGTCTCTTGGTATAATTTTCTGGAAGAACAAGAATAACAATAGTTGATTACTTCATTCTACGAATAATTTCAAATAACTTCTACTGACTGATAAAGAAAGTAGCAGACAAAAGTAGCACAAATTCTTGCTCAAAGAATTGTCAGAACATAATATTAAGAAGGGAATTCCTATGCTTGAACTAGAATTCCATGCTAATTATTTTCTTTTACCTGTAACACTTGTAAATTCTCCACAGTAAAATAATTAAAGCCTTTTACCCTCTAATCAGTCATTTTTTTCTTAATTTTTTTAAATGTTTGTTTATTTTTGAGGGGAGGGAGACACAGAATCCAAAGCAGGCTCCAGGCTCTAAGCTGTCAGCACAGAGCCCGATGTGGAGTTCGAACTCCTAAACTGCAAGATTATGACCTGAGAAGTTAGATGCTTAACTGACTGAGCCATCCAGATGCCACTAATCAGTCATTTTTCTCAAATTAGGAGAGGAAAGCCCTCTAAGATACAATATACATATTTTTTAAAGAATATGAAGAAGCTCATTTTAAACAAATAACTTTATTATATTTTTCTTCTGAGCAAGCTAGTTGTAAAACAGTCCAAATAACAAATATGAAACTAATTCCGGAAAGAAGAAAAAAATAATTTTAAGCATACCAAAGAGAAAAAATAATTCAGAACCTAAATAAAAAATGCTAAGGACCAAGTTGAGATTATGGACCATTTTTCAGTAATATAGGTAAATACTCTTTTCAAAGTATAAAGATTAATCATTTTCTTCTTTTAAAACAATTGTAAAAAAATTGCTTCTTGCTATTTGAATATCAAATAGATTGCCTGTCAATGGCAACTTGTCATTAGTAAAAAATGACAGACAATACATATTCTAAATTAAAACACACTAAATTCTAATTAAAATATTTTGTTCATAATGGTTTTCACTACACGCACACACACACACACACACACACCGTGGTTTCTATTTTCAAGAGGTCCCTTAATT
>NW_027531270.1:873393-878152 GCF_008692635.1 Crocuta crocuta | reverse complement strand
CCCTTAATTTACAGAAAAACTTTAATTTTTTTTATATATATATATATAGGCTCCCATTTTGATTTAAATAAGTTCACAAAACACACTGCCTGACATCTACAAGAACTGGAATTTTATATTATTTAATATTAGGATAAATTTTCCTTTATTTATATATTTTTTCAACAAATTTATACTTCTAGGACTGATAGGTTTAAAGTACTATTGCAATTGTATCAGAATCACATTAATTTTTTTTAATCTTATGAGATGTTTCCTAAATAAGTGCAGCCTCTTTAGGGAATCACTACTGGCAGTTTTCATTATAGTAACCTGATAGGCCTCTTGAGAAGAAGTATCTAATACCATAGCTTCTATTACAGAATAAGTACCCATCTTAATGCCCAACATAAACCACCATGGTAATATTAAAACTTTCAAATGCGGCCAGCAGAATGCAAGCACAGTGCTTCTTCACAGCACTTCTCATATATCTTGGGCCCACCCCCTTTATGTAGCAAGGGTGGTACAGAGAGCATAGCTAGCAACATGAATGATCCTCTTCTGGAACCCTTCTAACCTGTCACTTTCACATATGCGTGTCCTACATTTAAAAAAATCTAGCAGTTATGGTTGAAAACCTTTCTCCTCAACTATAATTATAGCCCAACTCAGTGAGTGGCAGAAGTTTAGAACCAATACTTCATTAGTCCAATGTGTAGCAAACCAAATCAAAATCTCTAAAAAAGTATCTTCTTCAATACAAAAGTCAGGCATTTAATTTTGGATGAATTCCAATACCCAAAGTAGACTTCTGATTGAGAAGAACCAACATAAATTCTCTGTATGGCTCTAAAAGCACTTTGGTCCATGAGATGCTACAGAGATAATCTGGCAAACACCTAAAGCTCCCTGAGGATTAGCTCTGCTTGTTTGTTTGCTTGGGGTCGGGGGAGTGGTTCTATTCAGTGACCAGGAAGTCCAAGAGGTTTTAACAAGCATAAGTCTAACTAGCCAAACATGTAAAGAGGGTTATCCAGCTGTATCACAAAGGATGACTCCGGGTTTTTAATGTCAGTAGGTTTGTGTGTTTACCACTTCACCACTTCACTTATTCATCCTTTTATGTATCTAATCTATCCATCCATTAAATATATTGAGTACTTGGTGTTGGGCATTCAGCTGTTCATTCCCTTCCCACTGGCAGGGTGAGTCACAATGAGCCAGCCCAGCACACGGTCTTCAGTAACTAATTCGGAATCAATCCTCATTTCTCACCACTGATTCCAGCCCAATGAAATGGGGTCAGAACCTTGGCACAGTATTCTTTAACCTCTGCTTGTTTGCTTATTTATTTATTTACATTCATTTTTGAGAGAGATAAACAGAGCATGAGTGGGAGAGGGGCTGAGAGAGAAGGAGACACAGAATCTGAGCAGATTTCAGGTTGAGCTGTCAGCACAGAGCCTGACATGGGGCTCGAACTCACGGACTGTCAGATCATGACCTGAGCCCAAGTCAGATACATAACCAGTGCCCAACCTCTGCTTATTTATACTGGCATTAAGAGCCCCAAAGAGAGGGAAATAAAAGGCAAATTCAAGGTATTATTGTTATCTGATGACCTAATGAGGACAAATATGATATAATTTAGCACGCAGAACTCCTTTAGTGCATAGCAGAAATTCAACAGACCAGAATTTCGATATTCACAGAAAAATGCCTGTAGAGTTATGTACTCATCTTTGTTTTAATGACTAGTTCAATGTTGCCCATTTGGCTTCTTAACAAAGAAATCGATTAAAAACTTGCCAGGCACTATCCTACATTGCTGGTAGAAGTGCAAATTGGTACCACCTCCTTGGAAAGCAATTTGGCAATATGTACAGGAAGGTTTCAAGTATTCATACCATTTGGCCCACTAATTCCTCTTATAGGAATATTGCATAAAGAAATCTGCAACTTGATATTTTTATACAAAATTTTCATCTCATTATTTGCAATAAGGAGTATCAGGAAACAAAAATGTCTAACAAGAGAGTAAGTTATGTCATGGCCATAGAGCAAATTGGCACATGACCGTTAAAAATGTTTCTGCGCACTTAACAGAAAACACAATGCTTGTAAAATAGACATGTTTAAAAGGAACATTCAAGATTAAATATACTGTACTGTTCCATCTACATAAAATGTATAAATGAAGACACAGAAAACACGAGCTGCTGATATCAGACATGTAACTGTTTACTTTTCCTTTTTGTATTATCCTAATTTTCTAAACACTGAACTTGTGGCTACAGAGTTAAGAAATGCAAAATGTGAAATTCTGAAAGCATTTCAGATTTGGTTGGATGCTATGCTAGGTGCCAGTAATAAAGGATTAAGACTGAACCTCGATGCACAGATTACCAGAGCATGTGCTAAAGACCACAACAACACTGGTAAAACCGGCAGATCAAGGGAGAGGGCAGCACAACTACCAGGAAGCACTGAGTGAACACTTACCAGATGGAGATTTGGGGCAAAAGATTAATTATACGGAAACTCATGAAATGTTCTCTTTTCTGCTGTCCTTATGGAAGAATTCTCAAAATGAATTCTTTTGGATAGGAGACATGTTAAAATAATAATATTGTAGAATCTGTTTCTACAACAATCTCATTCATGCTAAATCTCTCAAATGATGTAACTGAGAAGTACTGTATTTAGAAGAGATTGTTACTAATGCCACCAAAACATAGTTTTATTACAGTGCTATTAAAAATGTTATTTTTTTCTAATTTTCTTCAGTGTAACATTAATGAACAGTTGGTGGAAACTTTTCTTTACTCAGTCTAGATTCTCCACTACAGCAATATTCTTAACTATTTCAATGCAGAATGAAACACTGCTGTCCATCATAATTCTGACCAGAAAAAGTAAACAAATCTCACTTTTTTCATATTTCATCAACCTAATTTTATAAAATGTACTCCATACTAAAGGGAAAATTTACTTCATTAGTTGTCATGTAAGGAGAAAAATGTTCTAGGGCAACTACATATATATAGTTTATATATATAAAACAATCACAATATATATTCTTATATTTAAAAATTTGGGGTGGTGCAGTTGGTTAAGTGTCCAACTCTTAATCTTGGCTCAGGTCATGATCTCGGGGTCTGCAAGTTCAAGCTCCTCATCAGGCTGTGCACTGATGGTACAGAGCTTGCTTGTCATTCTGCTTGGGATTCTGTCTCTCCTCTCTGCCCCTCCATTTCTGTGCTTGCTCTTTCTCCCAAAATAAATACACTTAAAAAAATTTTTTACAAACACAGCATGGGATTCCAGTCACTCATAATTGTGCTTCTCTAACCTCATTACAATAAAATCAACTAGTTGAAAACTTTGCTCCTGAATTTGTTTACATAATTATTAATATTCTGATAAACTACATAAAACCTAAGTACACAGAATATTGTAGTATCAAGAAAAAATATTTAAAAAGCTGTTCTTCAATCAAGTTAAAGCCATAGGAAAAAATCTATAAGCCTTTTCTTTCTCTATAACATTAATGGGGTTAGGACCTAGAGAAATAAAAGGCTTCAATCACTTTCTGAACAGCTATCCTAATGTCAGTCATGTACATTCCTTCTCATCAGAGTAGCCTGAAGATGATTTAATCTACATGACGCAAAATACAAAAAAAACTTAGTTGCTTCTCTCAAACCCCAAATTAGGGAATACAAGGTGAAATGTTATTACAGCATTGTACGTAATAGTCCAAATCTCCATCTAAAGAGAAAAGCTTAAATATATCATGGTATATCCACACAACAGAATAACCTGAAGCCAATAAAGAGTGAGTGTGAGTGTGTGTGTGTGTGTGTGTGTGCATGTGTGTAGAGACAGAGACAGAGAGAGAGAGAGGGAGAAGTGGGTATGCATTTGTGTGTGTGTATGTTAATTAGTGTGTGTGTGTGTGTGTGTAGCTACAGAGATAAAAAAAGATGATCAAGACATATTGTTAGAGTAAAAAATCACACACATACTTTTCTCAAAGCATTCAGTGACTCCTTTGATTGGGTCACATATTTCCTGCCAGGACCCTGAGTCCTACAGTAGCAAAGATAGGACTCAAACCTGGACAGTCTTGTTCTGGAGTCTATGCTCTCTCTCTCTTCCCACCACGGAATACTGCTTCCTCGCCCTGCTGATATACAGTTTTTTTTTTTTTTAAGTTTTTATGTACTTTTGAGAGAGAGAGCAAGCGGAGGAGGAGCAGAGAGAGAGAGGCAGAGGATCTGAAGTGGGCTCTGTTCGGAGACAGGAGAGCCCCATGGGGCGTGAACTCACAAACTGTGAGATCATGAACTGAGCTGATGTTGGGCTCTTAACCAATTGAGACAACCAGGCACCCTTATACATGTCTTTTTTGTATTCAAAGAACATGCACTAATGGTCACAGATAGAGATTTTATCTGGGAAATAGAATTACAGGAAGAAATGTAAACTTCGATATTTTATAGTTTGACATTTAAATTTTTATGTTTTTCTAATAAAAATGCATTGAAGTATTATATATTCAATAGTGAGCTGGCAACAATGGGAAATGATAGCACTTACTATTACTCCCTACTCCTTTAAAGAAATTTGGTCTAACCTCTTAGGACAGATAACCCATTTTGCAGTTAAAATTTTATTTAAAATTTTTGACTGCAGTGCTTTCTTACAAATTACAGATAATCTTTCTCTAACGTAGAGCCTAGACAATGTGCTGCATATTGACACTCCCAGATTG